>NW_027598509.1:0-42660 GCF_964194155.1 Cetorhinus maximus
AAGGATGGGAAAGAAGAGAATGGAGGGGTAAGAGGCTAGCTTTGGGTCTTGGGGAATACTGTAAACATCATACATTTAATTTAACAATCGGCCATCAGCGGGATTTTAATAAGAAGCTGTGTTTGTGTGTGTGGAGTCTTCTTATTCCTTTACGGGATATGGGCGTTGCTGGCTAGGCCAGCATTTATTATCCATCTCTGATTGCCCTTGTTGAACCACTTCAATCCAGCTGGTGTAGGTACACCCACAGTCTTACTAAATTCCACATTTCCTGCCCTGCTCATTTTCCTGGGATCCTGGCAACTAAAACCTTTCGCTTATTGTTTTTTGTTCTCCTATTTCATTTCAGAAGTGACCCGATAAGTTTACAAGATATCGTGAGCAAGGTCCTGTGGTCTGCCAGGAGACTAAATTTGTTGCGGTAGGGGCATTCAGATCATGTGATAACAAGCTCCTTCCTGATGATGACTGAGGCTCTTGTCCCCCACCCCCTACAACACCCCACTGCTGAGTATAGAGCAGAAGGGATCGGTGGACAGTGGGAAATGCTGAATGAAAATTGTGATCCTGTCACATTCTGTTCAGGCAATCCTCTCCGAATCCTAAACAGAGGGCCGGAGTACTTCCGCAAGCGGGTGTGGAGGGGGCCTCCGACCCTGAGCGCGGTGGAGCGGCTGGAGGCCGATAAAGTAAAATATGTGAAGAGCCAGCAACTGGTGGGTGCCCGTCAGGAGCCAGTGAGGCCAGGCAAACCAGTGCCATGTCCCACAGTCACACACAACCATGTCAGCCCCAGGAATCCTGCTGGTGCTGGAGGGGGCTGCAGGGCAGAGAGAGAGAACCCGAACCTGGAGATTCTGAGCAAGCTGATCCGAGGCTGTGATATTCCGAGCCCGGCCGGGAAAGGGCCCTGTTCCCAGGGAAAGGCTGTGGGTTCCAGAGCGGGGTACCAGCAAAGCAGCAGCGACCCAGAACGAGGGAGCAACGATCTGAAGCCTGGTGCCTCAGTGCTGGCTCACCGAGGGGTGGTGAGGAGGGTGGACGTGAGACCGAGTGTTTGCAGGCGTTTCCGGAAGTGGCCAGCTCCTTCTCCAGCCCAGGCACAGCTTTCCCCAAGGAAAGGGTGCTCCGAGCTGACCCTGCGGACCAAGTCCTCACCGCATCGCTCAGAGTTGGAGCTGAGTGACCAACGCTGCCAGGCTCAGGCCGAGCTGGAGCGGTTCTTCAATTACTGTGGCCTGGAGCCTGAGGACCTGGAATCTGCGGCAATGGAGCAATTGGCCAAGTCTAGCTCAGACATCCTGTCCCTCAAATTGCAGAGCGTCAGTGCCTGTAGCTCGCAGCACAGTAACACAGCTGGGGAGAGGACGGGAAAGGCCATCTCATATGGAATCTCCATCATTGAACGCAATGCCAGGATCATTAAATGGCTGTACAGCTGCAGAGAGGCCAGGAACATGCAAAGCGAGTTGCCCGTGTGAGGAGCAGGTGCTGCTATACACAAAGCTACTTAAACAAGAGGACATCTGAGAACTGTAGAATTTACTGAATCTCTATAGACCTTTTTGAAGGGTACAGAATCATTGCAGCCAAAATGAATTTCATTGAGTAGCTGTTTGCTGTAGATTTGCGAATTGCTTGTTAACGATGATAAATGAGCAAGTTAGATCAAGAGTAGAAGTACAGGAATTAAAAGGGTTGCTAAGTACAGTTAGAGAAAGATAGCCCAGTACAGACATTGGAAATGGAGACCTGACAGCCTTGACCCAATAACAATCAAAGGAGAAATTGAGGGTAAACACAGAAGAGGCAGAAAAATCGAATGGGTGGATAATCTTGAGGCGTGGACTGAGGGAGATTTGAAGGAAACTAGAGAAGAAGCAAACTGATGCCAACAGCCCAACTAAGGCCAGGTGACAACGACCAAATGGTCAACCTTCTGAGACATTGCTGATTGAGTCTGAACATAATGCTGCTTCACTTAATGGGTTTTTATTACATAGAATGTTCCAGGATTTGCCCATCAAATTCCACAACTGTCTTGTCAGAATTCTGTCTGTTTTCTGTGAAAATAAATCTTGGGCCTTGATTATCATCTATATTAATGTCCTTCATCATTCAATCTTAACACTTTAAAACCCATGATACTCATCAAATTAGCAAGAGATCAAATATTATCTAATACATTGCGTGTTACATGGAAGAACTGAGCATTAGACTATGTGGCTCACAATGAGTGACCCACCTCCTGTGAGCAGGTTGTTGCCCCATTTCCCCTTCTCTTCAAATCAGAAGTGGGCAGATTCTTGAAATTTACGCATTCCACATGACCCAAACTCACCCATTTTTAGGGGTTAAAAATTGTGTCCAATACTCTGGGCACCATACCTTGGGGAGAATGTCAAGCCCTGGGGAGGGTGCAGAGGATAGTGACCACAGTTATGCTAGGATTGAGGGATGTCATTCATGTGGAAAGACTGGGGAAACTGGGATTGTTCTCCTTCAGAGTTATAACAGAGTAAATAAGAACAAAACTGTTTCCAGCTTTCAAAAGGGGAAATCGGATAAATATTTGAAAAGGAAGAATTTTCATGTCTATGAGAAACGACAAGGGTGAGACTAATTGGATAGCTCTTTCAAAGAGCTATCACGATGGACTAAATGACCTCCTGCTCTGTATGATTCAAGAATTCTATTCCAATGTATTCTATAAAGTCCAACAGTGCCAGGGGTATTGGCTGGATTATCTACCACATTGTTAAATTATTGATCTGACTCAACAATGCCAGGGGCAACCTACTAACTTGTTTTGAATTAAATTTTCTCTATTAAAATTTGGGGCCTGACTTAGTGGCGAGAGAGAGGCGCTCTTATTGATATTGTTTAACATATTAGATACCTCATCCTTAACCTTCTGAACAGAGTCCAAAGCTGGAATTTCTTTCACTTCATTTAGCTCATCTCACACTCAGCAAGTAGCTGTGTGGATGGTGAGATCAAGGGCATGAATGTACACCTGATCACTGGTACAAAGTGCACCTGAGGAGATCAGTACCTTAAAACATGAAGGCTTCAGCGAGAGAACTGATGCACTAGTTTGACTTATAAACAATGCATATGAAGAACAGTCCTCCAGTCTACCCTTATGCTATCCCTCACCTCACTAAGCTAGGCAAATGGAGGAGACTGCACACAGTCAGGTGCTGTCTTTACACAATGAGCAAGCATCACACCTCACCCCACATGGAACACAAAACATCTTGTGCAAAAGCAAAGTACTGTGGATGCTAGAAATCTGAAACAGAAACAGAAAATGTTGGAGATACCTAGCAGATCAGGCTGCATCTGTAGGAGAAACACTGAGTTAACATTTAGAGACGTTACAACGAGACTGAATGTGTTCTTAGTAACGTGCTTCAGCCGCATGGAGTCTTGGGAAGTGGTGGTGTCCATATTCTGGTACACCAAGATCATCTTACAGCACATACTAGAGAACCAAAGCTGGGACCTTGATGATTTGTTTAGTCTGCTACTCACTGGCCAAATTTCGAGATATTGGGGGCATCAGACTGTAGACAAAGACAACAATCCTATTATACACTTGGAGCAACAAGGTGACAAAAATGAACACAAACACACCCGAAGCAATACTTCAGTAAAAGCTATAATGAAAATGTTGAAAATTCAAACAATGAGCTTCTGGGACCGAGACGCTAAGTTATGGATAGCCTCCTGCTCAGTTTCCTTTTCTGCTAAACGAGGTAAGCGATGTGCAGTTCCCCTCCTCCTCCAGCAAATGCAATTTGTTGGCCTTCCATCACTGTAGCGACAACATGCACAGGACGTTGGTGCAGCTTAATCTCCCCCAGAACCTGAGATAGAGAGAGAACCATGGTTATCTCTAACACAGCAGAAACAGATGATACTTGACCCTATTAAAAAAAACATTATCTGGTCATTATCACATTGCTGCGTGTGAGTGTTGCTAAGCGCAAACTAGCTGTTGTGCTTCTTACATTACAGTACTGACTACACCTCAAAAAGTACTTCACTGGCTGTAAAGCACTTCGAGACATCAGTAGTTGTGAAAGGCGCTACACAAACACAAGTTTCTTTTTCTTTATCTAATCTCCGGTAGACAGTGTATCTATATCTTTATTGTTTCCTATGATGAACACAATGCAGGCAGATTGATCCCTCACACAAGAGCACGAGATAGGAGTAGTAGACCATACAGCCCATTCAGCCTGCTCCATATTCAATACAATCAGTGCTGATCTTGGCCCTTCAACCCCACTTTCCTGTTTACTCCCCATATCCTTTAATCCCCAAAGACACCAAAAATCTGTCTATCCCAGCCTTAAATATATCCAAAATTTTTCAGAATCTTGTACATTTCAATGAGATCACCTCTCATTCTTCTGAACTCCAAAGAACATAGGCCCAATTCACTCAGGTTTTCATCATTAGGCAACCCCCTCTTGCCCGGTACTAGTCTAGTGACCCTTTGCTGTACTGTCTCCAATGCAAATACATCCTTTTGTGATAAAGGCCAACAAGCCATTTGCCTTCCTAGTTGCTTGCTGTGCCTGGAATGCTAACTTTGTGGGTCCTTGTGCGAGCACACCCAAGTCTCTCTCAACATCAACATTTACAAGTTCCACGCCTTTTGGAAAATATTCTGCTTTTCTATTCTTATGAACAAAGTGAATAACCTCACACTTCCCTACGTTATACTCTGTTACCTTGTTGCACACTCTCTTAGCCTACCTACATCTCCTTGCAGCCTATGTCCTCCTCACACATTGCATTTCCACCGAGCTACGTATCGTCAGCAAACTTATCTACATTCCTCTTCATCTAAATCATTAATTATAGATTAAAATAGTTAAGGCCCCATCACTGATCCTGTGGCACTCCACTTAGCACAGCCTGGCAAATTGAAAATACCCAATTTATGCATACTCTTTGCTTCCTGTCTGAAAACCAATTTTCTTTCCATGCTAATATATTACCTCCAACTCCATGAGGCCTTACCTTGCCTGTTAACCTTTTGTGCAGCACATATCAAATGCTTTTTGGAAATGCAAGTATACAATATCTGCTGGTTCCCTTTATTTACCCTACTAGTTACATTCTCAAAAAAGCTAATACGTTTGTCAAACACAATTTCCCTTCCATAAAACCATGTTGACTTTGTCTGATCATACTATTATTTTCTAAGCCCATTGTGGTCCCCAAACAGGACTACTTGCTGCTAAGCCGTGACACCTGCAATGAGGTTAACCTCTTACAACGTGTCGCCGAGGTAAACCAGCTACAGCCAGGCTCAAAATACAGACAACAGTTCCCGAATCTTTCCACAGGACTGGACTACCTTATCAACCCCACAAAACTACACTTGGGAATGGCGCCAAGCACTGTGCCTCTGCACTCTGCAAAAGGCCCCATCCCCTCATGGATAAGGTATGGCGCCAGCTCGATAACATGGTGAATATGGGAGTCATTTCCCCAGTGAAGCAACCCACCACATGGTGCTCGGGGATGGTCTTGGTTCGCAAACTGAACGGCTCCCTCCACATCTGTGTCGACCTCACGCAGCTTAACAACCCCATGGCCTCAGTGGACGAGAGCCTGACAGAGCTTTCAGGCAGCACCCGCTTTTTCAAAACTAGAGGCTAACAGCAGCTTCTGGCTACTTCCTCTTGACGAGGGTTTTCAGCTCTTAACCACATTCATTACCCGCTGCAGTAGATTCTGCTTCAACCTTCTACCCTTTGGGATCACATCGGCACCAGAGATCTTCCAATAAACAATGTCAGACATCTTGCAAGGCCTTCAAGGAGTCATTTGCCGCATGGACAACATTCTGGTCCTTGTGGTCACGGCACAATAGCACAACGAGAGGTTCACAGTGGTCCTGGGATGGCTGCAAGAGTTGAGAAGTTCTCAAAAAGCTCCATCCGGTTCCTGGGCCATATCGTCAACAGCAGCGGTATCACAGCAGACACCTAAAAACCAAGGCAATCACCGACTTCCGCTGTCCTGGTCCTTCAACTTCTCCTGGGCATGGTGAACAGCCGATGAAATTTTTGCCTCAGCTGGCACAGGTCAAGGAGCCACTGAGACACCTACTTAGGAAGGACCAAGTCTGGGTTTGGGACTCCCCACAGGACCAGGCATTCGCCCGCATCAAGGAGATGCTGCTCTCTCTAGACATCCTGGCCCTACCCATCATCATCGCAGCCGATGTCTCCTCTATGGATCTCGAGCAGTCCTCTTCCAGGAGCAATCAGACGGCATGCAGCAACCAATTTACCACGCTTCAAGAGGACTATCCAACACAGAAACCAGGTATGCCATTATCGTAAGAGAAGCTTTGGCAGTCACATGGCCCTGTGAAAAGTTTTCCGACCGCATCATCAGCCTCATCAGCATATCATTGTCAGGCCATCCCACCAGACCCTTGCACCCCCACTGGATCGTTCTTCCATGTCAGCAGGAAAGCAGGCTGACCTGTTTCACAACAGCACATAGGCAACATACAATTGGTGATCTGCACTTTGGGTGAACTGGAGGTGAGTGCACAGTAAGGTCCTGCAGAGCTTGTCTGTTGTTTTGCAGGCTTCAGGAGTGCTGGGAGGGGGTCGGGGTTAAGTGCCACTCTGCCTGACTGGTGGGGGGGTGGTGAGGGGCGTGGGGGTCAGGGGATGGGGGTCAGGGGGCAAGTGCAGCCCTGCCTCTGAGGTGACTGGTGGAGAGTGTGAGTGGGCGTTGTGTCGGGAATTCAGGGAGGGTGCCTCCAGATTCCTCTTCAGAGGTTTCTTCGGGGCTTGATTGGAGGCCCTGGGTCATGGACTCTGGTGGCTGTTTGGCAGATGTGCCTGTGAAAGCAAGGAGAGATAATTAGTGCATGGCAGTGGCCTGTGAAAGAGGACACATCGCTCACAACATGGTTGTCTGATGGATGTTGCACTGCTGGATCCTCACTAAGCACCGCTGCTACCCCTCCCAAGCTGGGTTCGTGCTGTTGCTACCCATCCTGCGGGCAGAGTGGGGGTAGAGGACATCCTGGCGGGCCTCAATGGCATCCAAAAGTCACTCGAGAGACGCATCGCTGAACCTGGGGGCTGCCGTCTTCTACAGTTTCAGGGCCATGACGTCAATGCAGCAGTGGCGAGCTGGAAGTACTGAGATGTGTGCTTGCAGCTGGATTTTGAAGATGGCGCCCAGCGTGATGCAGAGGCTGGATGATGGTGGGTGGGCGCCATGGAAACGGCGTGTTTCCCGTGAGTGCAGAAATAATGAGGCGAGTTTGGGATGATACGGCGTGAAAACCCATCGTGGCTGGCGGGTAAAACATCGTTTTACCCACCCACTACCGCACTTAGTGCAAATCTGGGAAAATTCCAGCCCTTTGTGTGGATCATAGAAAAGTAAACACAGTGACAAAAGCAGATTCATATCACTTCAGAAAGTGGGTCAATCAGAGTTTATCACAAAGATTGACTTGCTGCGAGGATATTGGCAAGTACCCTTACTGGAAAGAGCAAAAGAGATATTGGCTTTTGTAACATCAGATGGACTATATCAGTTTAAAGTCATGCCATTTGGTATGAAGAATGCACCAGCAACATTTCAAAGACTGCGAAACAAAGTAATTGCAGGACTGAGCAATTGTGCGGTTTATATCGACAACTGTGTAGTTTTCAGTCAAATGTGGGAGGAGCATTCACAACATCTGAAACAACTGTTTGATCGACTGCAAAGAGCTAATCTTGTGGTGAACTTGGCTAAGAGTGAATTTGTAAAAGAGTTACCTCTTTAGGCCACACCATTGGGCATGGTCAGGCGGCCCCATGAGACGTGTAATTAAAAGCCATCATGAATTTCGCAGTGCCGACAACAAAGCCCATGGTGTTGGGGGTAGTATATTAGCATGGATAGAGGATTGGCTAACTAATAGAAGACAGAGAGTTGGGATACGGGGGGCATTTTCAGGGTGGCAACCTGTAACTAGTGGAGTGCCACAGGGATCAATGCTGGGGCCACAATTATTTACAATGTATATTAATGACTTGGATGAGGGAAGTAAATGCACTATCGCCAAGTTTGTGGATGACACAAAAATAGGTGGGAAGGCAAGTGGTGAGGATGACACAAAGAGTCTACAGAGGGATATAGACAGGTTAAGTGAGTGGGCAAAAATGTGGCAGATGGAATATAATGTGGGAAAATGTGAGGTTATGCACTTTGGCAGGAAGAATAGAGGAGCTGAATATTATTTAAATGGAGAAAGGCTGCAGAAAGCTGCAGCACAGAGGGATTTGGGAGTCCTCGTGCAGGAATCCCAAAAAGCTAACATACAAGTTCAGCAGGTAATAGGGAAGGTAAATGGAATGTTGGGCTTTATTTCAAAGGGAATGGAATATAAAAATAGGGAAGTCTTGCTAAAACTATACAAGGCGCTAGTTAGACCACACCGAGAATACTGTGAACAGTTTTGGTCCCCTTATCTAAGAAAGATATACTGGCACGGAGACAGTCCAGAGTATGTTCACTAGGTTGATCCTGAGTATGGAGGGATTTTCTTATGAGGAGAGGTTGAGTAGGTTGTGCCTGTACTCATTGGAGTTTAGAAGAATGAGAGGTGATTCTTAGGGGGCTTGAACAGGGTAGATGCTGAGAGGTTGTTTCCCCTTGTGGGAGAGTCTAGGATCAGAGGGCATAATCTCAGAGTAAGGGGTCACCCATTTAAGACAGAGATGAGGAGGAATTTCTTCTCTCAGAGGGTAGTCAATCTGTGGAATTCTCTACCGCAGAGGGCTGTAGAGGCTGGGTTGTTAAGTATATTCAAGGCTGAGATAGACAGATTTTTAATCAGTAAGGGAATCAAGGTTTATGGGGAAAAAGCAGGAAAGTGGAGTTGAGGATTATCAGATCAGCCATGATCTCATTGAATGGCAGAGCAGACTCGATGGGCCGAATGGCCTACTCCTGCTCCTACGTCTTGTGGGACGTTTTGAGATTTCTGGGCATGAGTAGATTTTACCGGAAGTTTGCGGTGTTGCTCCATTGACTGAACTACTAAAAAAGAACAAGAAATTTCAGTGGACACAGCAGTGTCAGAATCCATTTGACAATTTAAAGACTGTGTTGACTACAACACCAGTTTTAGCAGTATCTAATTATGCTAAGCAATTTAAGTTGGCCATTGATGCAAGTGATGTGGGTATTGGTGCTGTTTGTTACAAGAAGATGATACAAGAACTGAAAAGCTGGTAGGATATTTTTCACAGAAGCTGAATGTATATCAGAAAAGATACTCAACCACCGAAAAAGAGACTCTAGGTCTGGCATTAGCGTTGCAGCATTGAGACTTATGCTGCAAGCAATTCTTCAGAAACAATTGTTCATAAAGACCACAATTCTTTTAGAATTTTTGGACAAATTTCAAGACTGGAGTGTAAGACTATTCAGATGGAGTTTATTACAGCAACCATTTAACTTACAGATTATTCATGTGGCTGGACGAGAAAAATTAATTGCAGGTGCGTTGTCAAAAGTTTAAAGCTCAAAACTAATTGGACATTTAAAACATGGACAATGGACTGAAGTTGATACAGAGGCTTTGTCATGTTAATGCAAGTACCTGGTAGCGCAATAGTTTTGTGTATATAGATAAATACCGTAAGTGATGTGAAATGGGTTGAGAAAATGAAACCGTCTTTTAGAATTATGATGGTTCATTTTTCCATAAGAATGGAGGAAATATCACTTTTTCCCCTAATACTACTGTGCGATACTGAAGCAGGCTTATGAGGAATGTGTGCATGTGTGCGCTTTAATTAAACTTCAGACAGTCAGAGTGCAAGGTTTGAATCATCAAAAGGGATTAGGTGTATAACAAACATTTAAAATGGAGATGGGTAAGCTAGGATGAAATCTCAGCAGATACGGTGTGAATTGAATTTGCATGTTTAGATAAGCTGAGAGGTTATTTTGATTTTCAAAAGGACATGATAAGATGTTTACAAAAACAGAATTACCTGGAAAAACTCAGCAGGTCTGGCAGCATCGGTGGAGAAGAAATCAGTTAACGTTTCGAGTCTTCATGACCCTTCGGCAGAACTGGTTCTGCCGAAAGGTCGTGAGGACTCGAAACGTTAACTGATTTCTTCTCCACCGATGCTGCCAGACCTGCTGAGTTTTTCCAGGTAATTCTGTTTTTGTTTTGGATTTCCAGCATCCGCAGTAGCTTTTAGCTTTTTGTTTTTATAAGATGTTTACAACTGTCAAGATAAATAAGGCAAAGTTATCAAGTTTATTTTTCCCTAAAGTGCTGGCCATAATGACAACATGAGAGATTTTTATATTCTGGGAAAAATAACTTCCAAAGAAAGGTTGAAACAATGGGAATTACAGATCAAAAGGGAGGAAATATATTTAAAGAAAGCTGGAAGGCCGTGTGGGGAGTGGCTGTATGATACCTTGAAAGGTGCACTGTGTGAAACAGACCTGTGCAAAAAAAGCCTCGAGCCACCCTGCAGAAGTTTGCTGTTCCAGGAACCAAGTTGTGTTAAAAGCCTTTGGAGTTCTACTGTCGAGTGAGAGGGAGAGAGGTGGTGTGAAATACCTCCCTTATAGCAACAGTGGGTGCTTGTGATAATATTGCTGGATGTTTTATAGATTAAGAATCTATTTGGACTGTTGCCTGAAAGGGGTATGTAGTTGAAAGTCCAGGAAGTAGAGATATTTTGGGAACTGTTGTAAGGCTAAGTGACTATAATCTTACGTGTGTTTAATTTTTTTTTTCCTTTGTTAATAAATGTTTTAATTTAAACTTTAAAATCTCTAAAGGTGGTAGTGGACTCATTACTTCTGACTTCAATGCACAAACTTTCTTGTAATAAATACAAATTGCAAAATCATTGTGATAGCGTGGCCATGTTTCCCTCTCAGATTTGGTCACCGCGGCAAATACCATCTGCCATATCATAACAAAGAATTGAGAAGTTCTCAAAAATGTCCATCCAGTTCCTGGGCCATGTCATCAGCAGCAACGGTATCATGGCAGACGCCCAAAAAACCAAAGCTATCACCAACTTCCTCTATCCCAGACCTTCAACTCCTCCTGGGCATGGGGAACCAGCCGATGAAATTTTTGCCTTAGCTGGCACAGGTCTCAGAGCCACTGAGACACCTACTTAGGAAGGACCAAGTCTGGGTTTGGGACTCCCTGCAGGACCAGGCGTTCCCCGCACCAAGGGGATGCTGCCTTCTATAGACATCCTGGCCCTACCCATCATCATCGCAGCCAATGTCTCCTCTATGGGTCTCGAGCAGTCCTCTTCCAGGGTCAATCAGACGGCACATGGCGACCAGTTTACTAAGCTTCAAGAGGACTATCCAACACGGAAACCAGGTATTCCATTATTTAAAAAGCCTTGGCGGTCACATGGGCCTGTGAAAAGTTTTCCAACTACATTGTCAGCCTCAAAATCACCATTGAGACTGACCACAAGTCACTGGTCTCTCTGCTAAACAAGGAGGAGCTCATGAAATTGCCCCCTTGGACAGAAGCAGGCCTCTGCCTACTTCAGGCAGCACCGCGCCAGACACTGCCACAGCTGCACCAGGATGACAAAGTTTGGACCTGGACCTTGGAAGACAAGGCACGGTCCTTCACCAAAATGAGGACCAACCCCGTTCCTACCAAATCGGCAGATGGAGCGTTCGGGTGCAACAGGGAGGAGTCTCTGCCCACTCTCTAGCCAGGCTTCCCCCATTGCAAGATGGAGGGTGATTCACGAGGACACCCAGACGCTGGAGCCACCTCTAAGCCAATGGAAAGAGCAAGGACCTCCAGAGCCTGCCACTCTCCCAACCGAGGCAGAGGTAGATAGATTCTTGTTAGGCAAGGGAATCAAAGGTTATCGGGGTTAGATGGGAATGTGGAAATCGAAACACAAGATGATCAGCCATGATCTTATTGAATGGCGGAGCAGGCTCGAAAGGCCAAAAGGTCTACTGTTCCTATTTCTTATTTTCTTATGTTGAATGGCGAGCTAGAAGCGTAAGGGTCATAAGACCTGCAGACCGCCTCAATCTAAGATTTCAAAGACATGAAGGGGAGAGATAGGGTAGTAAGAACACCATTAATGCACGCTGTTAATGTTGTTCATGTCATTTATGAAATAGCTTAGAGTTAGAGTACTTAACAGTTGTGTCATGAAGAGATAATAATGTCTATAGTGTTATTGGAAATTATTTTTAAATTGGAATTCTATTGGGGTCTGTGTCTATGTGTGTGTCTGTCTGTGTCTTAAAGCCAGCTAGTCCAGGTGCTTTGATACATCGTAGTTTTGAGATGTTAATAAGATAAACGTAAGGAGGAGAAGGTAAAGTGTAAATTTGCATTTGTTGAATAAACCATTCAAAAGAATGGGTAAAATCTTACACCTAGCCGGGAAATGCCAAGCAATTTGTTTATTTTACTAATAAAATTGGTGGAATGAAGGATATTATTGTTAGGAGAGGTAAAATTAGAAACCTAGCAATACAATGGAAAACTTACATTCAAAGGGGAAGCTTGTTATAAACAGAAAGGAGTTTGCGTGTGTGGGTCAGAGGCATTTAAGATCTAACCAGCCTGTAAACCCTACAACTGTGTCTACAAAGGAACCAAATTGCAAGGAACCTGCTTTTGAATTTGTATGGTCAAATGTGCTTTGCCTGGTGTCTGTTTAAAGTCTATGGGTTATTCTTCCCTTGGTGAAGATTTACCTGGAAGTGATTAATTTGGGGATTTGTATAAAAGTTATGGTAATAATTTGTAGACATGTGTATGTGTTTAATTTGTTGTTAAATTAATCAATTTTTAATTTAGTTTTATATAAAAAACCTTTCCAGGCTTGGTGGTCTTACTCCTGAACTCAGAGCTGCATCTCAAACATACCAATTGAAAGTATAGGTTATGACAGTTGTTCAAGTTTCCCTCTGGGATTTAAACAACTCAGCCTTTATCAACTGCTGTGTAATATAAGTTGTAACACTAAAGTTAGGTACAGAAGACTGGTAGCAACATAAGTATTGAAACAAATTATAAGCAGGGGTAAAGACTTGAGGGGAGACGTAGTAGAAGGACCTGGTACCTAAAGGGTTAATGTGGCATTGAGTACAATACTGCCCACACAGTGTAAGAAGGCACATGACCTGGAGCTAAGGCCAGTCTGAGATAGGTAGCAACATGTAAGGACCTAGCATGCAGCCCTCTCCAAACCTGTACCCTCTACTGTAAACATGTACATTGTTCAATAATGTTAATAAAGACTTCCTTGCAACTTCCACAAAACTGCTTCATGCTGTCCAAGCATCAATGCTAGCAACAGCAGAATAGATCAGCTCTCCCCGCTCAGCACCAGCATTTTAAGAGTTACAGGGATCAAGCCAAATACCAACATAACTTTGCAAAAGTGCAGCCTTCTCCAGTAGTCAAACCAACATTCCCTATATGGCCGGACACACAGCCAGGTAAGTCAATGCAGTAATCAAGATTTTCAGAATCCTTCCCTTTATTCATTTGGTTTCCTCTTCCCTCCTTGTGACACTAACACTCATAACTCTATGGGCAACCACATGATTGGATGTCACCACTCCACCAGTGTCGGAGAGATCAAAGATCACTACGCTCTCGCGGACAGGTACAAAAAGTAATTGAGTAAAGGACCAGTGGGATGTTGGCCTTTATCTCAGCTGAGCTTAAATGCCAAGTGGAGGAAACTGTGCTGCATTTGTACATGGCTTGTGGCCATCAGAGTACCACAGTTCTGAGCTCTGCACCTCAGAAAAGACATCTTGGCATTAGAAGGAATGCAGATTCACCAGAATAATACAGGGGGATTAATAGGTTAAATTATGAGGATAGGTTACATATAGACTAGGCTTGTATTCCCCCGAGTTAAGCTAATCTCATTGAGGTGTTTAAATTACAGTTGGCTCATTCAGCATGCTGGCTGCTTGGAACTATCTGGAATGAACCTGGGAGAATTGGTGCCAAGGACCCTTTCTACAGAGCCCTGGCTGTTATCACAGATCAGACTGGGAGAAGGCCGGGAAGATTCAAGACCATATCATTAACTCCCTCCAGGGGTCTCAACTTGCCAAGCAAAACACTTGATTCCCCTGCTTCTGGCCTTGAGTGTATTCTCCTCCCCTCCACCAAAGACAGCTGTGCTTTCAGGCACCCTCCAGGACCTCCCTGCATAAATCTCTCTAAAACCATCTTCAAATACCACCTCCATCCCATCCTAATCTCCTCCTCGCTCAATGTCAATGTTGGATCTTCCTCCCTGCGAAATCGCTCAGGGATATTTTACTGGCAGGCATTTTCTAAACACCCATCGTTGCTGTGGTTAGAACCCATTTTGTTTTCAATGGGTGTGACAGGATTAGATTATAACCCAATTGTAGCCTTACATTGAAGTCAATGAGTTTGGATGAAATCACAACCTCATTGTCTCAAGGACACCCCTAGTTTGTAATTCAGCAGCTTGACCGATATGACAGACAGCCAAATATTGGTGCCCTTGTGGCCATGTTATTAATGTCCCCTGCTGGACAGGCTTTTGACCTCTCACCGCATCGGTTTTGAAGTTGATGGCTTGCACACTGTTGGTTCCACTCCCTCCTGCGATAACAATTTCATTGGTACAATAACGAACTGCGTAGAGGAATTCGCCATGGTCTTTATCTGAAGGAAACGGGATGTTCTTCTCCACATTTGACTTCCGAAAATCCCAAATCTGCAGCGCATTCCGAGCCACCCACGATCCAGTCAGAATCTTACTATTCTGTACATTAAAAAAAACCCACAGCTTAGAACTGGAACAAACATTGATCTTCAAGAGCTTCAGCTTTGCAGCTGTCTTGCGGCTATTCTCTTATGATGTAAATACAGGAGCTAGCGCAGTTTACCCACTGAACTCTCAGTGAGCGAGTAAGATACATATCAATGAGTGCTAGCGTGACCCAGCAGGTCAGCACTGCTCAAAGCCCTTTCCCCAGTGGTTACCAGCTTCAGCCCAATGGCGTTCTTCATGACTTATTGTTCCCTGAAGGAGTGCCATGCTGTCGGAGGTTCAGTGCCATATTGATGTTTGTGGGACTTTGCTGTGCACAAATTGGTTGCTGCATTTCCTACATCACAAATGATGGCTGCATCTCAAAAGTACCCCATTGGGTTGTAAGGTACTTTTTGGATGTCATGAAAGGCATCATACAAATGCAAGTCTTTCTATATGGAGGAGCAGCCCGAGCTACTTGTGCTTTTAACCCTCTGTAGTCTACGGGTCAGTCAAGGCTCCCTGGATTGCTTACCCTTCCCAGGATTCACCAGCCCCTTCATCACCACACCACCCCTCTCGCCACGCATCCCATCCCTCCCACTTCATTGGAAGGGCAATGGACTCCCACCATGTGGGAGGTGCTGGGTGTAGTGCATACCTTGATGTCAATCCCAGGGCCACAGATATGGGGGCCATTGATTACTTTCCGAGCTTCTTTTGCCATTCGCTTGTCCCAGATCTAGAGGAGAGATCAGTTTATTTTTGTTAACTGGACTGTTGACCAGACCACAGTGAAGACAAGAGTGATACTTGGAGAGATGTGGCTGTTCCCATGCATCTAACCTAGGGCTTGAATTCAGATGGCTCTCCTAACCTAGGCAGTAGGTCAACGGGGCTGCACAGGGATTGGCATGGAGATCCGGAACCTCTCAACTGTGTTGGGAGGCCACCCATCCTTCTACCTTCTGCCCTGGAGATCATCAACCTAGAGGAAGGAGGGCAAATGGCGATGGGAGGTTGGACCCAGGAAAAGAAACATGAACATGGGCAAGTGAGAAGGGGAAGAATATAATCACACGGCAGAGGAACAGAAACAATATGAGCAGAGTACAGTACCAGCTGCACTGTGGGTATGAGAATTTAGGCTGCACTTTCTCTCTTTGAGGCTTTTAACCCGGACTGTTTCAAATTGGCGTGGGGAAATTAGGCCAATATGTTAAAGGGGTTAAACCAAACAGGGGTTAAACCAGCAGTCCGACCCCTCGGGCCTGGTAGGAGCGCACTTGGTGATCAAGGCACAATCGTTGGGCCCAGTAAACACAATATCAACAAACAGGAGACTAAATGTATGAAAATTAGAACAGAAGGCTAGAGAATCTTCTCCACGCAAACACATGCACACACCACACACATGCACGCACGCGCACACACACACACACACACACATGCACACATACACCCCCCCCACACACAAGCATCCAACCAATCCTCAAAGCCTGTCCATCATTTACAAGGCACAAGTCAGGAGTGTGATGGAATATCCCCCACTTGCCTGGATGAGTGCAGCTCCCACAACACTCAAGAAGCTTGACACTGTCCAGGACAAAGCAGCCCGCTTGATTGGCACCCCATCCACAAACATTCACTCCCCCCACCACCGACGCACAGTAGCAGCAGTGTGTACCACCTACAAGATGCACTGCAGGAATTCACCAAGGCTCCTTAGACAGCACCTTCCAAACCCACAATCAAGCCCACTTGATTGGCACATTCACACCCTCCACCATCGGCGCACAGTGTGTACCAACTACACAATGCACTGCAGGAATTCACCAAGGCTCCTTAGACAGCACCTTCCAAACCCATGACCACTACCATCTAGAAGGACAAGGGCAGCAGATAGATGGGAACACCACCACCAGGAAGTCCCCCTCCAAGTCACTCACCATCCTGACTTGGAAATATATCCCCGTTCCTTTACTGTCGCTGGGCCAAAATCCTGGAACTCCCTCCCTAACAGCGCTGTGGATGTACCTACAACATATGGACTACAGTGGTTCAAGAAGGCAGCTCACCCCCACCTTCTCAAGGGCAATGAGAGATGGCCAATAAATGCTGGCACAGCCAGCGAAGCCCACATCCCGTGAATGAATTTTTTAAAAAATCCAGGAAAAGAATCATTCTTGAGGATGAGGGGAGCTTGCGGTCAAATGGGCAGACAAGTCAAACTGAAATTTTAAGGAATGCACCGTGTGTAAGGTGGCGTGGGGAGCTCGACAGCGCTTTCAGTGGGTTTATTAAATGGGATGATTGGGATGTGGAAGGTGGTGGGAGGAAGGGCAGGAGACCCCCCAAAGCCCCATGCAATGGCCCATTCAATCCAACCCACCTTGATGGAATCGTCCCAGCCTCCTGATACAAAGATGTGCCGTTCCTCTGGGTGGAAACGAATGGCAAAGATTCGCCGTGTGTGCCCATCAGCAGGCTTCAGTTCCTTCCCACTGGTGACATAATCGGCAGGTTCCAAAACATTGATGAGCTGTCAAGAAGTAAAGAGTTGCGATAAATTATACCCTGGAATGAACCAACAGATGATGAGGTATATTTTAAAAAAAGGAGAGACCCACCTTTCAATGAAACTCCTCTCCCAGCTTGGGGATTCGCCAAACTGGGGTGCGGCTAGGAAATTCGGTGATCCGAGCCCATTCTGCCAACACTCTGTGTATTGGGAGGAATCTCTTGGAATTACAGCTACGCTCGGTCAGCTCTCTCCTCATGGATGCAAACGTTACTCTGGACCTTCTACAGGTAACCCAGGCTGGCAATGCCAGCCTAGTACCAAGAGTGTGCCCCACTGACAGAAAGCCAGTGCCAAGGATGCACTGCAATAGAGGTACCATCCCGTTGGCGAGACATTAAACTGAGCTCCTCTCTGCCCATTCCAGTGCCTCAGATACATGTTAAAGATCACATGGGAGAAGGTAGAAAGGAGTTCTTCCAGTTTCCCTGGTCAATATTTCTCACGCAACCATGGCACCAATATCAGATTAACGCATCGCAGATCCCAGCAAAATCCCATCAACAGCAATGAGTACAAAATGCTCAGTTGTTGACGTATTTCACAAGTGATCCACCACCCGGAACGATGGGATTAAAAAAAGAAACAAGTTGGCCATCCTTCACGTTTACGGTGAGGTTATAATCGAGTTGTTGAGGCGGGGCCAAGGGGAGCAGGGTGTGGTTGAGATTTACCTGGTTGGTTTTGACATCGTATATCCTGATACCTCTGTTACTGCCAGCTGTGGCATATGTGCCCCCATCTGATGAGATGTCGATCGTGTACAGTTGGTTATTCTCCTCTGGAAATGTAAATCATAGCAGAAGCTCAGTGAATGTGGGTGGTGCAAATCTGTTCTGATGATGCTACTTTCAAAAACAGTTCCTCTGACATGTCCTCCTTCTTCCTTAACCGAGGTTTTCCACCCACGGTAGTTGACAGGGCCCTCAACCGTGTCCGGCCCATCTCCCGCGCATCCGCCCTCACGCCTTCCCCCCCTGCCAGAAATATAATAGAGTCCCCCTTGTCCTCACTTATCACCCCACCAGCCTCCGCATTCAAAGGATCATCCTCCGCCATTTCCACCAACTCCAGCATGATGCCACCACCAAACACATCTTCCCTTCAAACCCCTGGTGGCATTCCGTAGGGATCATTCCCTCCGTGACACCCTGGTCCACTCCTCCATCACCCCTTACTCCTCAACCCTCTCCCATGGCACCTCCCCATGCAAACGCAGAAGATGCAACACCTGCCCCTTCACTTCCTCTCTCCTCACCGTCCAAGGGCCCAAACACTCCTTTCAAGTGAAGCAGTATTTCACTTGCACTTCCCTCAACTTAGTCTACTGCATTCGTTGCTCCCAATGCGGTTTCCTCTACATTGGAGAGACCAAACGCAGACTGGGCGACCGCTTTGCAGAACACCTTCAGTCTGTCCACAAGCATTACCCAGACCTCCCTGTCGCTTGCCATTTTAACACTCCACCCTGCTCTCATGCCCACATGTCTGTCCTTGGCCTGCTGCATTGTTCCAATGAAGCTCAACGCAAACTGGAGGAACAGTACCTCATCTTCCGACTAGGCACTTTACAGCCTTCCGGACTGAATATTGAGTTCAACAATTTTAGATCTTGAACTCTCTCCTCCATCCCCACCCACTTCCCGTTTCTTCCCCCTCCTTTTTGTTTTTTCCAATAATTTATTTAGATTTTTCTTTTCCCACCTATTTCCATTATTTTTAAATGTATTTCCACCCATCGTTTATCTATACCTTTTATGCTCTTTCAGTCTTATTTCACCCCACCCCCACTAGAGCTATCTGCACCTTGCTTGTCCTGCTCTCCACTCTTAATTAGCACATTCCTTTAGATAATATCACCACCTTCAACACCTCTTTGTTCTTTTGTCTGTGACATCTTTTGGTTATCTCCTCCTATCACTGGCTGCTTGTCCCAACAACCCCCACCCCCCCCCCCCACCCCCACCCCCCCCAACACTTAAACCAGCTTATATTTCACCCCTTTCCTATTTTAACTTAATTCTGTTGAAGGGTCATGAGGACTCGAAACGTCAACTGTACTCTTCTCCGCCGATGCTGCCAAACCTGCTGAGTTTTTCCAGGTAATTCTGTTTCTGTTTTTGTTGTGGTGCAAATCCTTGTTGGGTATTAGTCTGCCAGGTTGCTTATTAGGTGAATATGAGCACACAAAGTGACGGGGTCACATGGGAGAGGTACCTTGGCAGAGCAAATTGCAGCCCATGACCTGTAATTTGCCATTTTTGATTGATCTGAGCCACCGAGGTACATGGGTGGTTAAGATCTAATCGCCATTACAAGACATGGTTACAAAGTGACCAAGGTTGGGAAATAAATATTCCAGGGTACACAACATTTTGGAAAAAAGTCTGGGAAGTGTGTCCTGCAGTCAGCTTCATGGTGATGCAGTCTGGGAAGTGTGTCCTGCAGTCAACATCGCGGTGAAGCAGTCTGGGAAGAGTGTCCTGCAGTCAACATCGCGGTGAAGCAGTCTGGGAAGTGTGTCCTGCAGTCAGGCGCAGACTCGATGGGCCGAAGGGCCTTTTTCTGTGCTGTAGACCTCTATGACAAGCAGAATGGAAAATGAGGGGTTTGCCCTGATAATAAAAGCAGTCCGGGAAGAATGTCCTGCAGTCAGCATCAGGGTGAAGCAGTCTGGGAAGGGTGTCCCACAGTCAACATCGTGGTGAATCAGTCCGGGAAGCGTGTCCTGCAGTCAGTTCTTGTTGAAAATAGCAAGAATAATATCACCAGACAGCGCGAGAGATCAGAGCCAGCATGGGGAAGCTTCAAAAATTGACATAGGCACAAAGGTGCGAGCTGATTGGTGAGTAGTGGGTAAGTGTTTTTCTCCAGTTTAAAATAGATTAAGCTAAGGAAAGGTAAGAGTTCTAGTTTTTATTTAAAGTACATAAATAACTTTTTTTTACTGTATTTAAATAAAAGTAAGGGTTTTTTTCCAAGTAGAGGCATGGCAGGACAGCTCAGTCCTGTGTTATGTGCCGCCTGCAATATGTGGGAAGTCCTAGACGCTCCTTGCACTCTGACCGACCACATATGCAGGAAGTGCCACCAGCTGCAGCAACTTGAGCTCCGGGTTTTGGTGCTTGAACGGTAGCTGGAGACACTGAGGTGCATCTGCCAGGATTAGAGTTTCGTGGATAGCACGTTTTTAGATGTGGTCACCCCACAGCTTACGGAAGTGCAGACTGAGAGGGAATGGGTGACCATCAGTTAGAAGAAGGGTGTCAGGCAGGTAGTCAGGAAATCCCCAGCGTGTATCTCGCTCGAGAACTGTTTTTCTGTGTTGGAAAAAGGTGAGAGTGACGGTTCCTCTGCGGAGTGCAGCCATGCTCATGGCCCTGTGAGTGGCTCAGCTGCACAGTGTGAGGGGTTGGAGGGGGGGGGGGGGGGAGAGTAATTGTGGTAGGAGGCTTAATAGTAAGGGGGACAAGCAGGCATTTCTGCAGCTGTAGATATGACTCCAGGATGACATGTTGCCTCCCTGGTGCAAGGGTCAAGGATGTCACTGAACTGCTGCAGGGCATTCTGAAGGGGGAGGGCAAATAGACAGAGATCGTGGTACATATTGGTACCAACGACATAGGTAGAAAGAGGGATGAGGTCCTGCAAGCAGAATTTAGGGAGCTAGGAAGCAGATTGAAAAACAGGACCTCAAAGGTAGTAATCTCTGAATTACTTCTGGTGCCACGCGCTAGTGAGTATAGAAATAGGAGGTTATCCCAGATGAATGCGTCACTGGAGAGATGGTGCAGGAGGGAGGGCTTTAGATTTCTGGGACATTGAGACCGTTTCTGGGGGCGGTGGGACCTGTACAAGGTGGACGGGTTGCACCTGAACCGGAATGGGACCAACATCCTTGCGGGGAGGTTTGCTAGTGCTGTTGGGCAGGGTTTAAATTAACTTGGCAGGGGGATGCGATCCTGAGAGGAGGTTCAGCAGGAGGAGATGCACAGCCAAAATTAGAAGAGAGAGCAAGTGAGTTTGGAAGGCACAAAAATTATAGGCCAGTAAAGGCACAAAGGAGTTTGGCAAGGTTGGATGGTATTTATTTTAATGCAAGGAGTCTGACGAATAAGGCAAATGAGTTGAGGGCACAAATTAACATATTGGAAATATGATATAATTTCTGTCACAGAGACATGGCTGAGAGAGGGGCAGGATTGGCAGCTCAATATTCCAGGATATCGGGTCTTCAGACGAGACAGGGAAGGAGGTAAAAGAGGAGGGGGTATCACAATATTGATCAAGGAATCAATTACAGCAGTAACGAGGGATGACATCTTAGAAGGCTCCTCAAATGAAGCCATAACGATAGAACTTAAAAACAAAAAAGGAGCAATCACATTGCTGGGAGTGTACTATAGGCCCCCAAATAGTCAGAGAAATAGAAGAGCAGATATGTAGGCAAATTTCAGAGAAGTGTAAAAATAATAGGGTAGTAATAGTGGGGGATATCAGCTTCCCCAACATTAACTAGGTTAGTCATAGTGTGATAGGTTTAGGGGGAGCGGAATTCTTAAAATGCATCCAGGAGAGCTTTTTAAGCCAGTACGTAGGAGGTCCTACAAGAAAGGGGGCGGTCCTAGACTTAATTTTAGGGAATGAAGCCGGGCAAGTGGTAGTGGTATCAGTTGGGGAGCATTTTGCAGATAGTGATCATAACTCTGTTAGATTCAAGGTTGTTACAGAAAAGGACGAGGATGGGCCAGAAAACAGAGTTCTTAAATGGGGGAAGGCCGATTTTAATAAGATCAGTTATGATTTGGCCAGTGTGGTCTGGGAAAAGCTACTTTTAGGTAAATCTGCGTCAGAGCAGTGGGACTCATTCAAGAAGGAAATAGGGAGAGTCCAGGGCCAACATATTCCAGTAAAGATAAAGGGTGGGACCAACAAATCTAGGGTACCCTGGATGTTGAGGGATATACAGGATTGGATAAAGAGAAAAAGGGAGGCTTATGGCAGATACTGAGGGCTCAAAACAGCAGAAGCCCTGGAGGAGTATAGAATGTGTAGGGGGGAATTTGAAAAGGAAATTAGGAGAGCAAAATGGAGGCATGAAAAAACATTGGCAGCTAAAATAAAGGAAAATCCAAAATTATTTTACAAGTACATTAAGAGTAAGAGGGTAACTAGGGAAAGAGTAGGGCCCATTAAGGACCATAGTGGTAATTTGTGTGTGGAGCCGGAAGATGTAGGTAGGGTTCTAAATGAATACTTTGTGTCGGTGTTCACAAGTGAGAGGGACGACGTGGGTATGGAAATCAGGCAGAAGGACTGTGATATAATTAAAGAAATTAGCATAGAAAGGGAGGAGGTTCTAAGTGGTCTGTCAGGCTTAAAACTAGATAAATCTCCAGGCCTGGATGAAATGTATCCCAGGCTGTTGAGTGAGGCAAGGGTGGAGATAGCAGGGGCGCTGGCAATAATTTTCAATACCTCTCTGGCCACAGGAGAGGTGCCAGAGGACTGGAGGACAGCCAATGTGGTACCGTTATTCAAGAAGGGAGGAAGGGATAAACCAGGGAATTACAGGCCAGTCAGTCTAACCTCAGTGGTGGGGAAACTATCGGAAGCAATTCTGAGGGACAGAATTAATCTACACTTGGAGAGGCAGGGATTAATCAAGGACAGTCAGCATGGTTTTGTTAAGGGGAGGTTATGTCTGACCAATTTAATTGAATTTTTCGAAGAGGTGACCAGGTGTGTAGATGTGGGCAATGCATTTGACGTAGTCTACTTGGACCTCAGCAAGGCTTTTGATAAGGTCACACATGGGAGACTGATAACAAAGGTAAGAGCCCATGGGATCCAAGGCAATTTGGCAAATTGGATCCAGAATTGGCTGAGTGGCAGGAAGCAGAGGGTGATGGTCGAGGGGTGTTTTTGTGACTGGCTGCCTGTGTCCAGTGGGGTTCCACAGGGATCGGTGTTGGGTCCCTTGCTGTTTGTGGTATATATAAACGATTTAGACTTGAATGTAGGAGGGTTGATCAGTAAGTTCGCGGATGACCCGAAAATTGGAGAGGTGGTAAATAGTGAGGAGGATAGCCTTAGATTACGGGAGGATATAGACGGGCTGGTCAGATGAGCTGATCGGTGGCAAATGGAATTTAATCCGGATAAGTGTGAGGTGATGCACTTGGGCAGGACAAACAAGGCACGGGAATACACGATGAATGGTAGGACCCTGGGAAGTACTGAGGATCAGAGGGACCTTGGTGTACATGTCCACCGGTCCCTTAAGGTAGCGGGACAGGTAGATAAGGCGGTTAAGATGGCATATGGGATACTTGCCTTTATTAGCCAAGGCATAGAATATAAGAGCAGGGAGGTCATGCTGGAACTGTATAAAACGCTGGTTAGGCCACAGTTAGAGTATTGTGTGCAGTTCTAGAATCCGCATTATAGGAAGGATATGACTGCACTAGAGAGAGTCCAGAGAAGATTTACCAGGATGTAGCCTGGGCTGGAGAGTTTTAGTTATGAGGAGAGATTGGATAGACTAGGGTTATTTTCCCTGGAGCAGCGGAGATTGAGGGGGGACATGATTGAGGTGTATAAAATTATGAGGGGCATTGATAGGGTAGACAGGAAGGAACTTTTCCCCTTGGTGGAGGAATCAATAACCAGGGGGCATAGATTTAAGGAAAGGGGCAGGAGGTTTAGAGGGGACATGACGAAGAATTTCTTCACCCAGAGGGTGGTGGGGATCTGGAACTCACTGTCTGAAAGGGTGGTAGAGGCAGAAACCCTCATAACACTTAAGAAGTATTTGGATGTGCACTTGCGATGCCATGGCGTACAAGGCTATGGGGCTAGTGCTGGAAAATGGGATTAGAATAGTTAGGTACTTGTTTGACAGGCGCAGACTCGATGGGCCGAAGGGCCTTTTTCTGTGCTGTAGACCTCTATGACAAGCAGAATGGAAAATGAGGGGTTTGCCCTGATAATAAAAGCATCACATGAGAACATTAGTGTGAAAGGATCTTGGCTCAAAAAAATCAGGACATAGAACCAGTATGGGTAGAGATTGGGAATAGCAAGGGTCAGAAAACGCTGGTGAAAGTAGTTTACAATGCTCCTAACAGGAGCTATCCTGTTGAACAGAGCATTAAAGAAGAAATATTGCATCTTGTAATAAAGCCAATGTAATAGTTGCGGGGGACTTTAATCTTCATATGGATTTGACCAATCAAATTGGCAAAGGTGGCCTGGAAGATGAGTTTGTCGAATGCTTTCAAGATAGTTTCATGGAGCAATGTGTTGTGGAACCAACTTGGGATAAAGCTATTTTAGATCTAATATTGTGCAATGAGGTAGGGTTAATTAGCAATGTCATTGTAAAACATCCACTGGGAAATAGTGATCATTACAATCAATTCCACATTAAGTTTGAAAATGACATACTTCAATCACAAACAAGACTCTTAAACTTAAAGCCAATTACCTACATATGAGGGGAGAACTGGCTAAGGTTATTTGGGTAAACAGACCAAAAGGTATAAATACACAGTGGGAAAAGTTTGAAGAAAAAAATCAAAACGTTCAACAAAAATATCAGCCATTGAAAAATAAAATCTTAGCAAGAAAGACCCATCCATGGTTCACTCAGAAAGTTAAAGATAGTGTTTATGTTGTGATTAGAAGACAGGAAGAAAAATACATATATACTATCCTGGCTACTTCAGAAACTTAATACTTTTTTTTAAAAAGTGGACAAATGGCTGCACTGAGAAAATGGCCACAGCTGACCACATGATGGCAGTTCTGGAAGCTTCTAAGCAGTTTAAACATGGACAAAGGCTAACTCAGCAAACTCCTGGCTTGGAACACTTCTTGTATTGTATAAACATTTCAGTCAAGCCAACACAAAGGGCTAGTAGACGAGGCGTCTGCGCCAGCCAGTGCTGACCAAAGGCAGAGCTACTGGGACCCTCATCTCCAACGTTGTGCTAATGGTTCTTCAGTTGCCTGCTCAAGACTCAGTGGGTTTTAAAAGGGATGCCTCGTTAGCTGAATAGCTCGACCTGAAAGCACCTCGTCACATAACCAAGACTTGAGCTGTTTGAATTCCTCTAATTATACACCCTTTGAATTTTATCCTCAGTTGTGTTTTAACCTCCAAAGAGAACTGATTCCAGGCCAACAGCCTGCCTTTGGCTTCCATCTCTCTCCAAGTCTGAGTTCCAGAAAGAAGCCTGTATTTCAGCTACAGAGTGAGCTAATACCAAGGATACCAGGGATCAAGACCAGGAATTCTGCCAAACCAAGGCACCTGAAAGAACCTTCCCTGGCCATTGATTCTGGACTCTGGACTCATGCGACACAATAATTCTTATTTTTATTGTTGTTTTTGCCCTGAACCTCTTTATTTCCCTTATTCTTCTTTTATTGCATGTGCGCAAAAGGAGTGGCCATTGAGAAACGCCTTCCGGTGTTTGGTGTGTGTGTACCCCTCTCACATTACCTTATCTTCAGTTTTCTGCGGGGTTATTAAAAGAGGATTGGATAATTCCAAAACTGAAGGGATGGGAAAAATAAGCCGCTACTTATAAAGAGAGGGGAGGGGGAGAGTCAAAAATCAAAAACACCTTCCTGTTTACGGGCGGGTGGTGAGAGGAGGAATCAGAGCTGTTTAAATGATATCTCCTCCTGTCCGTAACAATTAGGCTAAAAGGGTAGGCTTCACAATCTTGCAAAAAAAAATTGCAAGTCTGGGGATTGGGAGTGTTTTAGAAAATCAGCAGATCTGGCAGCATCTGAGAGAGAAACACAGAGAGTCCAATATGACTCTTTTTCAGAATTGGAGAGAGGTAGAAATGTGATGGGTTTTATGCTGTCGAAAAAGAGGAAGGGACAGGAGGAGCAGAATAGAAGGTCAGGGATAGGTTGGAGGGCAGGAAAGATTAAATGACAAAGGGAGTGGTACTGATAGAATTAAAGACTAAAGCAGGTGTTAATAGCAGAAAAAGGGTTAGCACTGTCTGAAAGCAAAACCATGAGAACAAGATACAGACTGACACTCAAAATCGAGGACAGAGTTCGTGGTCTTAAGTTGTTGAACTGAATGTTAAGTCCGGAAGGCTGTGAAGTGCCTACTCGGAAGATGAGGTGCTGTCCCTCCAGCTTGCATTGGGCTTCAATGGAACAGTGTAGCAGGCCAAGGGCAGAAACGCGACCACGAGAGCAAGATGGTGAATTGAAAGGGCAAGTGACAGAAAGGTCGGGTCATACTTGAGAACAGAGCAAAGTTCAGTCTGCGTTTAGTCTCCCCAGTGTAGTGGGGAATGCATTGGGAGCAGCGAATACAGCAGACCAAATGGAAAGAATTACAAGGAGATCACTGCTTCACCTGGAAGGAGTGTTTGGGGCCTTGGAGGGTGAGGAGGGAAGAGCTAAAGGGGCAGGTGTTACATCTCCTGTGGTTGCATGGGAAGGTGCCATGAGAAGGGGATGAGGTGTTCGGGGTGATAGAGGAGTGGGCGAGGGTGTCACAGAAGGAATGGTCCCTTCGGAATGCCGACGGGGGGGTGGGGGGGAGGCGGGGTGAAGGGAAGATGTGTTCGGTGGTGGCGTCATGCTGGAGTTGGTGGAAATGGCAGAGGATGATCCTCTGAATGCGGAGGCAGGTGGGGTGATAAGTGAGGACATTGGGAACCTTATTATGGTTCTGGGAGGGACGGGGTAAAGGTGAGAACAGAGGTGTGGGAAAGGGATCGGACACGGTTGAAGGCCGTGTCAACCATAGTGGTGGGGGAATCCTCGGCTGAGGTAAAAGGAAGACATGTCAGGAGAGCTGTTCTGAAAGGTAGCGTCACTGGAACAGATGTGACGGAGATGGAGAGACTGGGACAATGGGATGGACTCCTTGCTGGAAGCAGGGTGTGAGGAGATGTGGGAGGAATGTTCCGATATCCCACAAAAAGACACACGGGTACCCATCGCCACACAATTTTATTTGGAGGAAGTGAGACAAGTTAAAGGAGAAATTGTTCAGTGAGGGAAGAACTTCAGCCAGGCGGAGGAGAGTGGTGGATGGGGATTGTTCGGGCCTCTGTGGCAGGAGAGATGAAATGACAAAGACACAATGGAACACAAGTCAAAGGCTGTGGTAATGATAATATTAAAGACTAAAGCAGGTATTAATGGAAAGGGATCATGTAGTTGGGGGTGATAGATTAGCATGGATAGAGGACAGGCTAATGGACAGGGAGCAGACAGTAAGAGAGGAGAAAGTGGGGCATTTTCAAGTTGGCTGTGAGTAGTGGAGTGCCACAAGGATCAGTGCTGGGGCCTCAGCTATTTACAATCTATATTAATGACTTAGACAAAGAGACAGAGTGTATCAAAGTTTGCTGACAATGCATAGCTTGGTGGAAAGGCAAGTTGTGAGGGCACAAAGAGGCTGCAAAGAGATCTCGGCAGGTTAAGGGAGTAGGCAACAAGGCGGCCAGTGGAGAAGTGTGAGGCTATTCCCTTTGGTCGTAAGAACAGAAAAACAGAACTTTATTAAAAGGTGTGAAACTTGTAAATGTTGATGTCCAGGGAGGCTTGTGTACACTTCTACAAGGAACATAGAAAATTTCCATGCAGGTCCAGCAAGCAATTAGGGAGGCAAATGGTTCATTGGCCTTTATTGCAAGGCGATTGGAGTACAAGAATAAACAAGTCTTGCTACAATTTTACAGGGTGCAGAAAGGACTGAAAACAACAGCAATAGAGAGTAAGTAAGGTGTCAAGCATCCAATGCCAAGACTGTTGGTGGAGGCAGCTGAGGTAGGAGGTCAATAATGACAATCCATCAAAGGACATGATCCCCCCAGGGGGAGAGGGCAGGAGAACTAATTTTACAGCAGCATATGGAGAATACCGTGTGTCAGTGTCCAAGATGTCGCTGCCTACCTGTGATACTGGAAAGACATTTCCCGGTCTTGGTGTTGTAGACGGACACAATGCCTTCAGCACCAACTGCTATCAGATGACTGGGATCCTTCGGGTGGAAGCACAAACCAGTAGTCGCCTGCCGGCTAACACCACCACTGAATATGTCGCGCAAAGGTTTCCCTTCCACAGGGTTCACGGCCTGACAGAGAGGGCAAAGGTCAACAAAGGTCAGTGAAAGGGTGCAAGGAGCAGAGGTCGGCGACAGGGCACAGGTCAACAAAGGTCAGCGAAAGGGCACAAGGAGCAGAGGTCGGCAACAGGGCGAAGGGAGCAGAGGTCGCCGACAGGGCGCACGGAGCAGAGGTCGGCGACAGGGCGCACGGAGCAGAGGTCAGAAACAGGGCGCAGGGAGCAGAGCAAGCCAACAGGGCACAGGTCAACAAAGGTCAGCGTAAAGGCGCAAGGAGCAGAGGTCGCCGACAGGGCGCAGGGAGCAGAGGTTGGTGTCAGGGCGCAGGGAGCAGAGTTGGGCGACAGGGCGCAGGGAGCAGAGTTCGGCGACAGGGCGCACGGAGCAGAGGTCAGAAACAGGGAGCAGGGGGCAGAGGTCGCCAACAGGGCACAGGTCAACAAAGGTCAGCGAAAGGGTGCACGGAGCAGAGGTCGGCGAGAGGACGCAGGGAGCAGAGGTCGGCGAGAGGGCGCAGGGAGCAGAGTTCGGCGACAGGGTGCACGGAGCAGAGGTCGGCGAGAGGGCGCAGGGAGCAGAGGTCGGCGAGAGAGCGCAGGGAGCAGAGGTCGGCGAGAGGGCGCAGGGAGCAGAGGTCGGCGAGAGGGCGCAGGGAGCAGAGGTCGGCGAGACAGATTAGGGATTTAGCACAGAGAGCGAGTGTAAAGAACGGTCAATGAGCACAGAGAGCGAGAGTAAAGAACGGTCAGTGAGCACAGAGAGCGAAAGTAAAGAACGGTCAGTGAGCACAGAGAGCGAGAGTAAAGAACGGTCAGTGAGCACAGAGAGCGAGAGTAAAGAACGGTCAGTGAGAGAGCACAGAGAGCGAGAGTAAAGAACGGTCAGTGAGCACAGAGAGCGAGAGTAAAGAACGGTCAGTGAGAGAGCACAGAGAGCGAGAGTAAAGAACGGTCAGTGAGAGAGCACAGAGAGCGAGAGTAAAGAACGGTCAGTGAGCAGAGGGAGCGAGAGTAAAGAACGGTCAGGGAGCACAGAGAGCGAGAGTAAAGAACGGTCAGTGAGCACAGAGAGCGTGAGTAAAGAACGGTCAGTGAGAGAGCACAGAGAGCGAGAGTAAAGAACGGTCAGTGAGCACAGAGAGCGAGAGTAAAGAACGGTCAGTGAGCACACAGAGCGAGAGTAAAGAACGGTCAGTGAGAGAGCACAGAGAGCGACAGTAAAGAACGGTCAGTGAGAGAGCACAGAGAGCGAGAGTAAAGAACGGTCAGTGAGCACAGAGAGCGAGAGTAAAGAACGGTCAGTGAGCACAGAGAGCGAGAGTAAAGAACGGTCAGTGAGCACAGAGAGCAAGAGTAAAGAACGGTCAGTGAGCACAGAGAGCGAGAGTAAAGAACGGTCAGTGAGCACAGAGAGCGAGAGTAAAGAACGGTCAGTGAGCAGAGGGAGCGAGAGTAAAGAACGGTCAGTGAGAGAGCACAGAGAGCGAGAGTAAAGAACGCTCAGTGAGCAGAGGGAGCGAGAGTAAAGAACGGTCAGGGAGCACAGAGAGCGAGAGTAAAGAACGGTCAGTGAGCACAGAGAGCGAGAGTAAAGAACGGTCAGTGAGCACAGAGAGCGAGAGTAAAGAACGGTCAGTGAGCACAGAGAGCGAGAGTAAAGAACGGTCAGTGAGAGAGCACAGAGAGCGAGAGTAAAGAACGGTCAGTGAGCACAGAGAGCGAGAGTAAAGAACGGTCAGTGAGCACAGAGAGCGAGAGTAAAGAACGGTCAGTGAGCACAGGGAGCGAGAGTAAAGAACGGTCAGTGAGCACAGAGAGCGAGAGTAAAGAACGGTCAGTGAGCACAGAGAGCGAGAGTAAAGAACGGTCAGTGAGCACAGAGAGCGATAGTAAAGAACGGTCAGTGAGCACAGAGAGCGAGAGTAAAGAACAGTCAGTGAGCACAGAGAGCGAGAGTAAAGAACGGTCAGTGAGAGAGCACAGAGAGCGAGAGTAAAGAACGGTCAGTGAGCACAGAGAGCGAGAGTAAAGAACGGTCAGTGAGCACAGAGAGCGAGAGTAAAGAACGGTCAGTGAGCACAGAGAGCGAGAGTAAAGAACGGTCAGTGAGCACAGAGAGCGAGAGTAATGAACGGTCAGTGAGCACAGAGAGCGAGAGTAAAGAACGGTCAGTGAGAGAGCACAGAGAGCGAGAGTAAAGAACGGTCAGTGAGCACAGAGAGCGAGAGTAAAGAAAGGTCAGTGAGCACAGAGAGCGAGAGTAAAGAACGGTCAGTGAGCACAGAGAGCGAGAGTAAAGAACGGTCAGTGAGCACAGAGAGCGAGAGTAAAGAACGGTCAGTGAGCACAGAGAGCGAGAGTAATGAACGGTCAGTGAGCACAGAGAGCGAGAGTAAAGAACGGTCAGTGAGAGAGCACAGAGAGCGAGAGTAAAGAACGGTCAGTGAGCAAAGAGAGGGAGAGTAAAGAACGGTCAGTGAGAGAGCACAGAGAGCGAGAGTAAAGAACGGTCAGTGAGAGAGCACAGAGAGCGAGAGTAAAGAACGGTCAGTGAGAGAGCACAGAGAGCGAGAGTAAAGAACGGTCAGTGAGCACAGAGAGCGAGAGTAAAGAACGGTCAGTGAGCACAGAGAGCGAGAGTAAAGAACGGTCAGTGAGCACAGAGAGCGAGAGTAAAGAACGGTCAGTGAGCACAGAGAGCGAGAGTAAAGAACGGTCAGTGAGCACAGAGAGCGAGAGTAAAGAACGGTCAGTGAGCAGAGAGAGCGAGAGTAAAGAACGGTCAGTGAGCACAGAGAGCGAGAGTAAAGAACGGTCAGTGAGCACAGAGAGCGAGAGTAAAGAACGGTCAGTGAGCACAGAGAGCGAGAGTAAAGAACGGTCAGTGAGAGAGCACAGAGAGCGAGAGCAAAGAACGGTCAGTGAGCACAAAGAGCGAGAGTAAAGAACGGTCTGAGCACAGAGAGCGAGAGTAATGAACGGTCAGTGAGCACAGAGAGCGAGAGTAATGAACGGTCAGTGAGTGAGCAAAGAGAGCGAGAGTAAAGAACGGTCAGTGAGCACAGAGAGCGAGAGTAAAGAACGGTCAGTGAGCACACAGAGCGAGAGTAAAGAACGGTCAGTCAGAGAGCACAGAGAGCGAGAGTAAAGAACGGTCAGTGAGCACAGGGAGCGAGAGTAAAGAACGGTCAGTGAGCACAGAGAGCGAGAGTAAAGAACGGTCAGTGAGTGAGCAAAGAGAGCGAGAGTAAAGAACGGTCAGTGAGAGAGCACAGAGAGCGAGAGTAAAGAACGGTCAGTGAGACAGCACAGAGAGCGAGAGTAAAGAACGGTCAGTGAGCACAGAGAGCGAGAGTAAAGAACGGTCAGTGAGCACAGAGAGCGAGAGTAAAGAACGGTCAGTGAGCACAGGGAGCGAGAGTAAAGAACGGTCAGTGAGCACAGAGAGCGAGAGTAAAGAACGGTCAGTGAGCACAGGGAGCGAGAGTAAAGAACGGTCAGTGAGCACAGAGAGCGAGAGTAAAGAACGGTCAGTGAGCACAGAGAGCGAGAGTAAAGAACGGTCAGTGAGAGAGCACAGAGAGCGAGAGTAAAGAACGGTCAGTGAGCACAGAGAGCGAGAGTAAAGAACGGTCAGTGAGCACAGAGAGCGAGAGTAAAGAACGGTCAGTGAGCACAGAGAGCGAGAGTAAAGAACGGTCAGTGAGCACAGAGAGCGAGAGTAAAGAACGGTCAGTGAGCACAGGGAGCGAGAGTAAAGAACGGTCAGTGAGCACAGAGAGCGAGAGTAAAGAACGGTCAGTGAGAGAGCACAGAGAGCGAGAGTAAAGAACGGTCAGTGAGCACAGGGAGCGAGAGTAAAGAACGGTCAGTGAGCACAGGGAGCGAGAGTAAAGAACGGTCAGTGAGCACAGAGAGCGAGAGTAAAGAACGGTCAGTGAGTGAGCACAGAGAGCGAGAGTAAAGAACGGTCAGTGAGCACAGAGAGCGAGAGTAAAGAACGGTCAGTGAGCACTGAGAGCGAGAGTAAAGAACGGTCAGTGAACACAGTGAGCGAGAGTAAAGAACGGTCAGTGAGCACAGAGAGCGAGAGAAAAGAACGGTCAGTGAGAGAGCACAGAGAGCGAGAGTAAAGAACGGTCAGTGAGTGAGCACAGAGAGCGAGAGTAAAGAACGGTCAGTGAGCACAGAGAGAGAGAGTAAAGAACGGTCAGTGAGTGAGCACAGAGAGCGAGAGTAAAGAACGGTCAGTGAGCACAGAGAGCGAGAGTAAAGAACGGTCAGTGAGCACAGAGAGCGAGAGTAAAGAACGGTCAGTGAGCAGAGAGAGCGAGAGTAAAGAACGGTCAGTGAGCACAGAGAGCGAGAGTAAAGAACGGTCAGTGAGCACAGAGAGAGAGAGTAAAGAACGGTCAGTGAGCACAGAGAGCGAGAGTAAAGAACGGTCAGTGAGAGAGCACAGGGAGCGAGAGTAAAGAACGGTCAGTGAGCACAGAGAGCGAGAGTAAAGAACGGTCAGTGAGCACAGAGAGGGAGAGTAAAGAACGGTCAGTGAGCACAGAGAGCGAGAGTAAAGAACGGTCAGTGAGAGAGCACAGAGAGCGAGAGTAAAGAACGGTCAGTGAGCACAGAGAGCGAGAGTAAAGAACGGTCAGTGAGAGAGCACAGGGAGCGAGAGTAAAGAACGGTCAGTGAGCACAGAGAGCGAGAGTAAAGAACGGTCAGTGAGCACAGAGAGCGAGAGTAAAGAACGGTCAGTGAGCACAGAGAGCGAGAGTAAAGAACGGTCAGTGAGAGAGCACAGAGAGCGAGAGTAAAGAACGGTCAGTGAGCACTGAGAGCGAGAGTAAAGAACGGTCAGTGAGCACAGTGAGCGAGAGTAAAGAACGGTCAGTGAGCACAGAGAGCGAGAGTAAAGAACGGTCAGTGAGCACACAGAGCGAGAGTAAAGAACGGTCAGTGAGAGAGCACAGAGAGCGACAGTAAAGAACGGTCAGTGAGAGAGCACAGAGAGCGAGAGTAAAGAACGGTCAGTGAGCACAGAGAGCGAGAGTAAAGAACGGTCAGTGAGCACAGAGAGCGAGAGTAAAGAACGGTCAGTGAGCACAGAGAGCAAGAGTAAAGAACGGTCAGTGAGCACAGAGAGCGAGAGTAAAGAACGGTCAGTGAGCACAGAGAGCGAGAGTAAAGAACGGTCAGTGAGCAGAGGGAGCGAGAGTAAAGAACGGTCAGTGAGAGAGCACAGAGAGCGAGAGTAAAGAACGCTCAGTGAGCAGAGGGAGCGAGAGTAAAGAACGGTCAGGGAGCACAGAGAGCGAGAGTAAAGAACGGTCAGTGAGCACAGAGAGCGAGAGTAAAGAACGGTCAGTGAGCACAGAGAGCGAGAGTAAAGAACGGTCAGTGAGCACAGAGAGCGAGAGTAAAGAACGGTCAGTGAGAGAGCACAGAGAGCGAGAGTAAAGAACGGTCAGTGAGCACAGAGAGCGAGAGTAAAGAACGGTCAGTGAGCACAGAGAGCGAGAGTAAAGAACGGTCAGTGAGCACAGGGAGCGAGAGTAAAGAACGGTCAGTGAGCACAGAGAGCGAGAGTAAAGAACAGTCAGTGAGCACAGAGAGCGAGAGTAAAGAACGGTCAGTGAGTGAGCACAGAGAGCGAGAGTAAAAAACGGTCAGTGAGCACAGAGAGCGAGAGTAAAGAACGGTCAGTGAGCACAGAGAGCGAGAGTAAAGAACGGTCAGTGAGAGAGCACAGAGAGCGAGAGTAAAGAACGGTCAGTGAGCACAGAGAGCGAGAGTAAAGAACGGTCAGTGAGCACAGAGAGCGAGAGTAAAGAACGGTCAGTGAGAGAGCACAGAGAACGAGAGTAAAGAATGGTCAGTGAGAGAGCACAGAGAGCGAGAGTAAAGAACGGTCAGTGAGCACAGGGAGCAAGAGTAATGAACGGTCAGTGAGCAAAGGGAGCGAGAGGAAAGAACGGTCAGTGAGCACAGAGAGCGAAAGTAAAGAAGGGTCAGTGAGCACAGAGAGCGAGAGTAAAGAACGGTCAGTGAGCACAGAGAGCGAGAGTAAAGAACGGTCAGTGAGCACAGGGAGCGAGAGTAAAGAACGGTCAGTGAGCACAGGGAGCGAGAGTAAAGAACGGTCAGTGAGCACAGAGAGCGAGAGTAAAGAACGGTCAGTGAGCACAGGGAGCGAGAGTAAAGAACGGTCAGTGAGAGAGCACAGAGAGCGAGAGTAAAGAACGGTCAGTGAGCACAGAGAGCGAGAGTAAAGAACGGTCAGTGAGCACAGGGAGCGAGAGTAATGAACGGTCAGTGAGCAAAGGGAGCGAGAGGAAAGAACGGTCAGTGAGCACAGAGAGCGAGAGTAAAGAACGGTCAGTGAGAGAGCACAGGGAGCGAGAGTAAAGAACGGTCAGTGAGCACAGAGAGCGAAAGTAAAGAAGGGTCAGTGAGCACAGAGAGCGAGAGTAAAGAACGGTCAGTGAGCACAGAGAGCGAGAGTAAAGAACGGTCAGTGAGCACAGGGAGCGAGAGTAATGAACGGTCAGTGAGCAAAGGGAGCGAGAGGAAAGAACGGTCAGTGAGCACAGAGAGCGAAAGTAAAGAAGGGTCAGTGAGCACAGAGAGCGAGAGTAAAGAACGGTCAGTGAGCACAGAGAGCGAGAGTAAAGAACGGTCAGTGAGAACAGAGAGCGAGAGTAAAGAACGGTCAGTGAGCACAGAGAGTGAGAGTAAAGATCGGTCAGTGAGCACAGGGAGCGAGAGTAAAGAACGGTCAGTGAGCACAGAGAGCGAGAGTAAAGAACGGTCAGTGAGCACAGAGAGCGAGTGTAAAGAACGGTCAGTGAGCACAGGGAGCGAAGAGTAAAGAACGGTCAGTGAGCACAGAGAGCGAGAGTAACGAACGGTCAGTGAGCACAGAGAGCGAGAGTAAAGAACGGTCAGTGAGCACAGAGAGCGAGAGTAAAGAACGGTCAGTAAGCACAGAGAGCGAGAGTAAAGAACGGTCAGTGAGAGAGCACAGAGAGCGAGAGTAAAGAACGGTCAGTGAGCACAGAGAGCGAGAGTAAAGAACGGTCAGTGAGTCAGCACAGAGAGCGAGAGTAAAGAACGGTCAGTGAGCACAGAGAGCGAGAGTAAAGAACGGTCAGTGAGCACAGGGAGTGAGAGTAAAGAACGGTCAGTGAGTCAGCACAGAGAGCGAGAGTAAAGAACGGTCAGTGAGCACAGAGAGCGAGAGTAAAGAACGGTCAGTGAGCACAGAGAGCGAGAGTAAAGAACGGTCAGTGAGCACAGAGAGCGAGAGTAAAGAACGGTCAGTGAGAGAGCACAGAGAGCGAGAGTAACGAACGGTCAGTGAGCACAGAGAGCGAGAGTAAAGAACGGTCAGTGAGAGAGCACAGAGAGCGAGAGTAAAGAACGGTCAGTGAGCACAGGGAGCGAGAGTAAAGAACGGTCAGTGAGCACAGAGAGCGAGAGTAAAGAACGGTCAGGGAGCACAGAGAGCGAGAGTAAAGAACGGTCAGTGAGCACAGAGAGCGATAGAAAAGAACGGTCAGTGAGCACAGAGAGCGAGAGTAAAGAACGGTCAGTGAGAGAGCACAGAGAGCGAGAGTAAAGAACGGTCAGTGAGCACAGAGAGCGAGAGTAAAGAACGGTCAGTGAGCACAGAGAGCGAGAGTAAAGAACGGTCAGTGAGCACAGAGAGCGAGAGTAAAGAACGGTCAGTGTGCACAGAGAACGAGAGTAAAGAACGGTCAGTGAGCACAGAGAGCGAGAGTAAAGAACGGTCAGTGAGAGAGCACAGAGAGCGAGAGTAAAGAACGGTCAGTGTGCACAGAGAACGAGAGTAAAGAACGGTCAGTGAGCACAGAGAGCGAGAGTAAAGAACGGTCAGTGAGAGAGCACAGAGAGCGAGAGTAAAGAACGGTCAGTGAGCACAGAGAGCGAGAGTAAAGAACGGTCAGTGAGCACAGAGAGCGAGAGTAAAGAACGGTCAGTGAGCACAGAGAGCGAGAGTAAAGAACGGTCAGTGAGAGAGCACAGAGAGCGAGAGTAAAGAACGGTCAGTGAGCACAGAGAGCGAGAGTAAAGAACGGTCAGTGAGCACAGGGAGCGAGAGTAAAGAACGGTCAGTGAGCACAGAGAGCGAGAGTAAAGAACGGTCAGTGAGCACAGGGAGCGAGAGTAAAGAACGGTCAGTGAGCACAGAGAGCGAGAGTAAAGAACGGTCAGTGAGCACAGAGAGCGAGAGTAAAGAACGGTCAGTGAGCACAGAGAGCGAGAGTAAAGAACGGTCAGTGAGCACAGAGAGCGAGAGTAAAGAATGGTCAGTGAGCACAGATAGCGAGAGTAAAGAACGGTCAGTGAGAGAGCACAGAGAGCGAGAGTAAAGAACGGTCAGTGAGCACAGAGAGCGAGAGTAAAGAACGGTCAGTGAGCACAGAGAGCGAGAGTAAAGAACGGTCAGTGAGCACAGAGAGTGAGAGTAAAGAACGGTCAGTGAGCACAGAGAGTGAGAGTAAAGAACAGTCACTGAGCACAGACAGCGAGAGTAAAGAACGGTCAGTGAGCACAGAGAGCGAGAGTAAAGAACGGTCAGTGAGAGAGCACAGAGAGCGAGAGTAAAGAACGGTCAGTGAGCACAGAGAGCGAGAGTAAAGAACGGTCAGTGAGCACAGAGAGCGAGAGTAAAGAACGGTCAGTGAGCACAGAGAGCGAGAGTAAAGAACGGTCAGTGAGAGAGCACAGGGAGCGAGAGTAAAGAACGGTCAGTGAGCACAGAGAGCGAGAGTAAAGAACGGTCAGTGAGCACAGAGAGCGAGAGTAAAGAACGGTCAGTGAGCACAGAGAGTGAGAGTAAAGAACGGTCAGTGAGCACAGAGAGCGAGAGTAAAGAACGGTCAGTGAGCACAGGGAGCGAGAGTAAAGAACGGTCAGTGTGAACAGAGAGCGAGAGTAAAGAACGGTCAGTGAGCACAGAGAGCGAGAGTAAAGAACGGTCAGTGAGCACAGAGAGCGAGAGTAAAGAACGGTCAGTGAGCACAGAGAGCGAGAGTAAAGAACGGTCAGTGAGCACAGAGAGCGAGAGTAAAGAACGGTCAGTGAGCACAGGGAGCGAGAGTAAAGAACGGTCAGTGAGCACAGAGAGCGAGAGTAAAGAACGGTCAGTGAGCACAGAGGGCGAGAGTAAAGAACGGTCAGTGAGCACAGAGAGCGAGAGTAAAGAACGGTCAGTGAGCACAGAGGGCGAGAGTAAAGAACGGTCAGTGAGCACAGAGACCGAGAGTAAAGAACGGTCAGTGAGCACAGAGAGCGAGAGTAAAGAACGGTCAGTGAGAGAGCACAGAGAGCGAGAGTAAAGAACGGTCAGTGAGAGAGCACAGAGAGCGAGAGTAAAGAACGGTCAGTGACAAAGCACAGAGAGCGAGAGTAAAGAACGGTCAGTGAGCACAGAGAGCGAGAGTAAAGAACGGTCAGTGAGCACAGAGAGTGAGAGTAAAGAACGGTCAGTGAGAGAGCACAGAGAGCGAGAGTAAAGAACGGTCAGTGAGCACAGGGAGCGAGAGTAAAGAACGGTCAGTGAGCACAGAGAGCGAGAGTAAAGAACGGTCAGTGAGCACAGAGAGCGAGAGTAAAGAACGGTCAGTGAGCACAGAGAGCGAGAGTAAAGAACGGTCAGTGAGCACAGAGAGCGAGAGTAAAGAACGGTCAGTGAGAGAGCACAGAGAGCGAGAGTAAAGAACGGTCAGTGAGCACAGGGAACGAGAGTAAAGAACGGTCAGGGAGCACAGAGCGAGAGTAAAGAACGGTCAGTGAGCACAGAGAGCGAGTGTAAAGAACGGTCAGTGAGTGAGCACAGAGAGGGAGAGTAAAGAACGGTCAGTGAGAGAGCACAGAGAGCGAGAGTAAAGAACGGTCAGTGAGTGAGCACACAGAGGGAGAGTAAAGAACGGTCAGTGAGTGAGCACAGAGAGGGAGAGTAAAGAACGGTCAGGGAGCACAGAGAGGGAGAGTAAAGAACGGTCAGTGAGCACAGAGAGCGAGAGTAAAGAACGGTCAGTGAGTGAGCACAGAGAGGGAGAGTAAAGAACGGTCAGTGAGTGAGCACAGAGAGGGAGAGTAAAGAACGGTCAGGGAGCACAGAGAGCGAGAGTAAAGAACGGTCAGGGAGCACAGAGAGCGAGAGTAAAGAACGGTCAGTGAGCACAGAGAGCGAGAGTAAAGAACGGTCAGTGAGCACAGAGAGCGAGAGTAAAGAACGGTCAGTGAGCACAGAGAGCGAGAGTAAAGAACGGTCAGTGAGCACAGAGAGCGAGAGTAAAGAACGGTCAGTGAGTGAGCACAGAGAGCGAGAGTAAAGAACGGTCAGTGAGCACAGAGAGCGAGAGTAAAGAACGGTCAGTGAGTGAGCACAGAGAGCGAAAGTAAAGAACGGTCAGTGAGAGAGCACAGAGAGCGAGAGTAAAGAACGGTCAGTGAGCACAGAGAGCGAGAGTAAAGAACGGTCAGTGAGCACAGAGAGCGAGAGTAAAGAACGGTCAGTGAGAGAGCACAGAGAGCGAGAGTAAAGAACGGTCAGTGAGAGAGCACAGAGAGCGAGAGTAAAGAACGGTCAGTGAGCACAGAGAGCGAGAGTAAAGAACGGTCAGTGAGCACAGAGAGCGAGAGTAAAGAACGGTCAGTGAGCACAGAGACCGAGAGTAAAGAACGGTCAGTGAGCACAGAGAGCGAGAGTAAAGAACGGTCAGTGAGCACAGAGAGCGAGAGTAAAGAACGGTCAGTGAGCACAGAGAGCGAAAGTAAAGAACGGTCAGTGAGAGAGCACAGAGAGCGAGAGTAAAGAACGGTCAGTGAGCACAGAGAGCGAGAGTAAAGAACGGTCAGTGAGAGAGCACAGAGAGCGAGAGTAAAGAACGGTCAGTGAGCACAGAGAGCGAGAGTAAAGAACGGTCAGTGAGCACAGAGAGCGAGAGTAAAGAACGGTCAGTGAGCACAGAGAGCGAGAGTAAAGAACGGTCAGTGAGAGAGCACAGAGAGCGAGAGTAAAGAACGGTCAGTGAGAGAGCACAGAGAGCGAGAGTAAAGAACGGTCAGTGAGAGGGCACAGAGAGCGAGAGTAAAGAACGGTCAGTGAGCACAGAGTGCGAGAGTAAAGAACGGTCAGTGAGCACAGGGAGCGAGAGTAAAGAACGGTCAGTGAGCACAGAGAGCGAGAGTAAAGAACGGTCAGTGAGAGAGCACAGAGAGCGAGAGTAAAGAACGGTCAGTGAGAGAGCACAGAGAACGAGAGTAAAGAACGGTCAGTGAGCACAGAGAGCGAGAGTAAAGAACGGTCAGTGAGCACAGAGAGCGAGAGTAAAGAACGGTCAGTGAGCACAGAGAGCGAGAGTAAAGAACGGTCAGTGAGAGAGCACAGAGAGCGAGAGTAAAGAACGGTCAGTGAGCACAGAGAGCGAGAGTAAAGAACGGTCAGTGAGCACAGAGAGCGAGAGTATAGAACGGTCAGTGAGCACAGAGAGCGAGAGTAAACAACGGTCAGTGAGCACAGAGAGCGAGAGTAAAGAACGGTCAGTGAGCACAGAGAGCGAGAGTAAAGAACGGTCAGTGAGCACAGAGAGCGAGAGTAAAGAACGGTCAGTGAGCACAGAGAGCGAGAGTAAAGAACGGTCAGTGAGCACAGAGAGCGAGAGTAAAGAACGGTCAGTGAGCACAGAGAGCGAGAGTAAAGAACGGTCAGTGAGAGAGCACAGAGAGCGAGAGTAAAGAACGGTCAGTGAGAGAGCACAGAGAGCGAGAGTAAAGAACGGTCAGTGAGAGGGCACAGAGAGCGAGAGTAAAGAACGGTCAGTGAGCACAGAGAGCGAGAGTAAAGAACGGTCAGTGAGCACAGGGAGCGAGAGTAAAGAACGGTCAGTGAGCACAGAGAGCGAGAGTAAAGAACGGTCAGTGAGAGAGCACAGAGAGCGAGAGTAAAGAACGGTCAGTGAGAGAGCACAGAGAGCGAGAGTAAAGAACGGTCAGTGAGCACAGAGAGCGAGAGTAAAGAACGGTCAGTGAGCACAGAGAGCGAGAGTAAAGAACGGTCAGTGAGCACAGAGAGCGAGAGTAAAGAACGGTCAGTGAGAGAGCACAGAGAGCGAGAGTAAAGAACGGTCAGTGAGCACAGAGAGCGAGAGTAAAGAACGGTCAGTGAGAGAGCACAGAGAGCGAGAGTAAAGAACGGTCAGTGAGCACAGAGAGCGAGAGTAAAGAACGGTCAGTGAGAGAGCACAGAGATCGAGAGTAAAGAACGGTCAGTGAGCACAGAGAGTGAGAGTAAAGAACGGTCAGTGAGCACAGAGAGCGAGAGTAAAGAACGGTCAGTGAGAGAGCACAGAGAGTGAGAGTAAAGAACGGTCAGTGAGCACAGAGAGCGAGAGTAAAGAACGGTCAGTGAGAGAGCACAGAGAGCGAGAGTAAAGAACGGTCAGTGAGCACAGAGAGCGAGAGTAAAGAACGGTCAGTGAGAGAGCACAGAGATCGAGAGTAAAGAACGGTCAGTGAGCACAGAGAGTGAGAGTAAAGAACGGTCAGTGAGCACAGAGAGCGAGAGTAAAGAACGGTCAGTGAGAGAGCACAGAGAGTGAGAGTAAAGAACGGTCAGTGAGCACAGAGAGCGAGAGTAAAGAACGGTCAGTGAGCACAGAGAGCGAGAGTAAAGAACGGTCAGTGAGCACAGAGAGCGAGAGTAAAGAACGGTCAGTGAGCACAGAGAGCGAGAGTAAAGAACGGTCAGTGAGCACAGAGAGCGAGAGTAAAGAACGGTCAGTGAGCACAGAGAGCGAGAGTAAAGAACGGTCAGTGAGCACAGAGAGCGAGAGTAAAGAACGGTCAGTGAGCACAGAGAGCGAGAGTAAAGAACGGTCAGTGAGCACAGAGAGCGAGAGTAAAGAACGGTCAGTGAGCACAGGGAGCGAGAGTAAAGAACGGTCAGTGAGCACAGAGAGCGAGAGTAAAGAACGGTCAGTGAGAGAGCACAGAGAGCGAGAGTAAAGAACGGTCAGTGAGCACAGAGAGCGAGAGTAAAGAACGGTCAGTGAGCACAGAGAGCGAGAGTAAAGAACGGTCAGTGAGCACAGAGAGCGAGAGTAAAGAACGGTCAGTGAGCACAGAGAGCGAGAGTAAAGAACGGTCAGTGAGAGAGCACAGAGAGCGAGAGTAAAGAACGGTCAGTGAGCACAGGGAGCGAGAGTAAAGAACGGTCAGTGAGCACAGAGAGCGAGAGTAAAGAACGGTCAGTGAGCACAGAGAGCGAGAGTAAAGAACGGTCAGTGAGAGAGCACAGAGAGCGAGAGTAAAGAACGGTCAGTGAGCACAGAGAGCGAGAGTAAAGAACGGTCAGTGAGCACAGAGAGCGAGAGTAAAGAACGGTCAGTGAGAGAGCACAGAGAGCGAGAGTAAAGAACGGTCAGTGAGCACAGAGAGCGAGAGTAAAGAACGGTCAGTGAGCACAGAGAGCGAGAGTAAAGAACGGTCAGTGAGCACAGAGAGCGAGAGTAAAGAACGGTCAGTAGAGAGCACAGAGAGCGAGAGTAAAGAACGGTCAGTGAGAGAGCACAGAGAGCGAGAGTAAAGAACGGTCAGTGAGAGAGCACAGAGAGCGAGAGTAAAGAACGGTCAGTGAGAGAGCACAGAGAGCGAGAGTAAAGAACGGTCAGTGAGAGAGCACAGAGAGCGAGAGTAAAGAACGGTCAGTGAGCACAGAGAGCGAGAGTAAAGAACGGTCAGTGAGAGAGCACAGAGAGCGAGAGTAAAGAACGGTCAGTGAGCACAGAGAGCGAGAGTAAAGAACGGTCAGTGAGCACAGAGAGCGAGAGTAAAGAACGGTCAGTGAGAGAGCACAGAGAGCGAGAGTAAAGAACGGTCAGTGAGCACAGAGAGCGAGAGTAAAGAACGGTCAGTGAGCACAGAGAGCGAGAGTAAAGAACGGTCAGTGAGAGAGCACAGAGAGCGAGAGTAAAGAACGGTCAGTGAGCACAGAGAGCGAGAGTAAAGAACGGTCAGTGAGCACAGGGAGCGAGAGTAAAGAACGGTCAGTGAGCACAGAGAGCGAGAGTAAAGAACGGTCAGTGAGCA
>NW_027598510.1:0-2500 GCF_964194155.1 Cetorhinus maximus
TCCATCTCTCTCTTTCTGTCTCCATCTCTCTCTTTCTGTCTCTCTCATTCTGGCTCTCTCTTTCTGTCTCCATCTCTCTCTCCCCTGCCCCTCTCTCTGTCTCTCTCTGTCTCTCTCTGATCCTGTTTCTGTCTCTATCTCTCTCTCCAGCCCCTCGTTCTCTCTCTCTCCAGCCCCTCTCTCTGTCTGTCTTTTTTTCTTTCTGTCTCCATCTCCCTCTACCCTGCCCCTCCCTCTGTCTATCTCTCTGTCTCTCTCTTTCTGTCGCTCTCTTTCTGTCTCCATCTCTCTCCCCTGCCCCTCTTTCTCTCTCTCTCTCCAGCCCCTCTTTCTCTCTCTCTCCAGCCCCTTTCTCTCTCTCTCTCCATCCCCTCTTTCTTTCTCTCTCCAGCCCCTCTTTCTCTCTCTCTCCAGCTCCTCTTTCTCTCTCTCCAGCCCCTCTTTCTCTCTCTCTCCAGCCCCTCTTTCTCTCTCTCTCCGGCCCCTCTTTCTATCTCTCTCCAGCCCCTCTTTCTCTCTCTCTCCAGCCCCTCTTTCTCTCTCTCTCCAGCCCCTCTTTCTCTCTCTCTCCAGCCCCTCTTTCACTCTCTCTCTCTTTCCCTCTCTCTGTCTCTCTCTTTCTGTCTTTTTCTGTCTCTCTTTCTCTCTCTCTTTCTGTCTCCATCTCTCTCTCCCCTGCCCCTCTCTCTGTCTCTGTCTCTCTCTCTCTGATCCTGTTCCGGTCTCCAAATCTCCCTCCCTGCTCCTCTCTCTGTCTCTCTCTTTCTGTCTCCATCTCTCTCTCCCCTGCCCCTCTCTCTGTCTCTCTTTCACTCTCTTTCTTTCTGTCTCCATCTCTCTCCCCCTGCTCCACTCGCTGCCCCTCTCTCTGTCTCTCTCTTTCTGTCTCCATCTCTCCCTCCCCTGCCCCTCTCTCTGTCTCTCTCTCTCTCTCTCTCTCTCATCCGGTTTCTGTCTCTTTCTCTCTCTCTCCAGCCCCTTTCTCTCTCTCTCCAGACCCTCTTTCTCTCTCTCTCCAGCCCCTGTTTCTCTCTCTTTCTGTTTCTCTCTCTGTCTATCTCTCTGTCTCTCTCTTTCTGCCTCCATCTCTCTCTCCCCTGCCCCACTCTCTGTCTCTCTTTCTCTCTCTTTGATCCTGTTTCTGTCTCCATCTCTCTCTCCGGCCCCTCTCTCTGTCTCTCTCTCTCTCTCTCTCTGATCCTGTTTCTATCTCCATCTCTCTCTTCCCTGGCCCACTCTGTCACTCTTTCTCTCTCTTTGATCCTGTTTCTGTCTCCAACTCTCTCTCTACTGCCCCTCTCTCTGTCTCTCTCTCTATCTCTTTCTGTCTCCATCTCTCTCTCTTCTGCCCTTCTCTTTCTGCCCTTCTCTTTCTGCCCTTCTCTTTCTGCCCCTCTCTTTCTGCCCCTCTCTTTCTGCCCCTCTGTTTCTGCCCCTCTGTTTCTGCCCCTCTGTTTCTGCCCCTCTGTTTCTGCCCCTCTGTTTCTGCCCCTCTGTTTCTGCCCCTCTGTTTCTGCCCCTCTGTTTCTGCCCCTCTCTTTCTGCCCCTCTGTTTCTGCCCCTCTGTTTCTGCCCCTCTGTTTCTGCCCCTCTCTTTCTGCACCTCTCTTTCTGCCCCTCTCTTTCTGCCCCTCTCTTTCTGCCCCTCTCCTTCTGTCCCTCTCTTTCTGCCCCTCTCTCCCCTCTCTTTCTGCCCCTCTCTTTCTGCCCCTCTCTTTCTGCCCCTCTCTTTCTGCCCCTCTCTTTCTGCCCCTCTCTTTCTGCCCCTCTCTTTCTGCCCCTCTCTTTCTCTCTCTCTCTTTCTCTCTCTCTCTCTCTTTCTCTCTCTCTCTCTTTCTCTCTCTCTCTCTTTCTCTCTCTCTCTCTTTCTCTCTCTCTCTCTTTCTCTTTCTCTCTCTCTCTTTCTCTCTCTCTCTTTCTCTCTCTCCATCTCTCTCTCGCCTGCTCTACTTTCTGTCACTTTCTGTCTCTCTCTGTCTCTCTCTCCGCTCTCCATCTCTCTCTCCCCTGCCCCTCTCTCTGTCTCTCTTTCCCTCTCTCTCTCTGTCTCTCTCTTTCTGTCTTCATCTCTCTCTCCGGCCCCTCTCTTTTTCTCTCTCTCTCTCGTTCTGTCTCCATCTCTCCTCCCCCTCCTCTCTCTGTCTATCTCTCTCTCTGATCCTGTTTCTGTCTCCATCTCTCTCTCCCTGTCCCTCTCTCTGTCTCTCTCTGATCCTGTTTCTATCTCCATCTCTCTCTCTCCTGCCCCTCTCTCTGTCTCTCACTCTCTGTCTCTCTCTTCTGTCTCCATCTCTCTCTTCTGTCTCCATCTTCTCTTTCTGTCTCCGTCTCTCTCTTTTTGTCTCTCTCTTTCTGTCTCCATCTCTCTCTCCCCTGCCCCTCTCTCTGTCTCTCTCTCTCTCTCTGATCCTGTTTCTGTCTCTATCTCTCTCTCTCCAGCCCCTCTCTCTGTCTCTCTCTTTCTGTCTCCAACTCTCCCTCCCTGCCCCTCTCTCTGTCT
>NW_027598510.1:7500-22500 GCF_964194155.1 Cetorhinus maximus
CTCTTTCTGTCGCTCTCTTTCTGTCTCTCTCTCTTTCTGTCTCTCTCTCTTTCTGTCTCTCTCTCTTTCTTTCTCTCTTTCTTTCTCTGTCTCTCTCTTTCTCTTTCTCCCTCTCTCTGTCTCTCTCTCTCTGTCTCTCTCTTTCTCTCTCCATCTCTCTCTCCCTGGCCCCTCTCCCTGTCTCTCTTTCTCTCTCTCTGATCCTGTTCCTGTCTCCATCTCTCTCTCCCCAGCCCCTTTCCATGTCTCTCTTTTCTCTCTTTCTTTCTGTCTCCATCTCTCTCCCCCATGCTCCACTCGCTGCCCCTCTCTCTGTCTCTCTCTCTCTGTCTCTCTCTTTCTGTCTCCATCTCTCTCTCCCCTGCCCCTCTCTCTGCCTCTCTCTCTGTCTCTCTGATCCGGTTTCTGTCTCTATCTCTCTCTCTCCAGCCCCTCTTTCTCTCTCTGTCCAGCCCCTCTTTCTCTCTCTGTCCAGCCCCTCTTTCTCTCTCTCTCCAGCCCCTCTTTCTCTCTCTCTCCAGCCTTTCACTCTCTCTCTCTCTCTCCAGCCTTTCACTCTCTCTCTCTCTCCAGCCTTTCACTCTCTCTCTCTCCAGCCTTTCACTCTCTCTCTCCAGCCTTTCACTCTCTCTCTCCAGCCTTTCACTCTCTCACTTTTTCACTCTCTCACTTTTTCACTCTCTCACTTTTTCACTCTCTCACTTTTTCACTCTCTCACTTTTTCCCTCTCTCTCTCTTTCCCTCTCTCTCATTCTGTCTTTCTCTTTCTGTCTCTCTATTTCTATCTCTATCTCTCTCTCTCCAGCCCCTCTATCTCTCTCTCTCCAGCCCCTCTTTCTCTCTCTCTCCATCCCCTCTTTCTCTCTCTCTCCAGCCCCTCTTTCTCTCTCTCTCCAGCCCCTCTTTCTCTCTCTCTCCAGCCCCTCTTTCTCTCTCTCTCCAGCCCCTCTTTCTCTCTCTCTCCAGCCCCTCTTTCTCTCTCTCTCCAGCCCCTCTTTCTCTCTCTCTCCAGCCCCTCTTTCTCTCTCTCTCCAGCCCCTCTTTCTCTCTCTCTCCAGCCCCTCTTTCTCTCTCTCTCCAGCCCCTCTTTCTCTCTCTCTCCAGCCCCTCTTTCTCTCTCTTTCTGTTTCTCTCTCTGTCTATCTCTCTGTCTCTCTCTTTCTGTCTCAATCTCTCTCTCCCCTGCCCCACTCTCTGTCTCTCTTTCTCTCTCTTTGATCCTGTTTCTGTCTCCATCTCTCTCTCCGGCCCCTCTCTCTTTCTCTCTATCTCTCGTTCTGTCTCCATCTCTCTCTCCCCTGCTCCTCTCTATGTCTCACTCTCTCTCTCTGATCCTGTTTCTGTCTCCATCTCTCTCTCCCCTGCCCCTCTCTCTGTCTCTCTCTGATCCTGTTTCTATCTCCATCTCTCTCTCTCCTGCCCCTCTCTGTCTCTCTCTCTGTCTCTCTCTCTGTCTCTCTCTCTGTCTCTCTCTCTGTCTCTCTCTCTGTGTCTCTCTCTCTGTCTCTCTCTCTGTCTCTCTCTCTGTCTCTCTCTTTCTGTCTCTCTCTTTCTGTCTCTCTCTTTCTGTCTCCATCTCTCTCTTTCTGTCTCCATCTCTCTCTTTCTGTCTCCATCTCTCTCTTTCTGTCTCTCTCATTCTGGCTCTCTCTTTCTGTCTCCATCTCTCTCTCCCCTGCCCCTCTCTCTGTCTCTCTCTGTCTCTCTCTGATCCTGTTTCTGTCTCTATCTCTCTCTCCAGCCCCTCGTTCTCTCTCTCTCCAGCCCCTCTCTCTGTCTGTCTTTTTTCCTTTCTGTCTCCATCTCCCTCTACCCTGCCCCTCCCTCTGTCTATCTCTCTGTCTCTCTCTTTCTGTCGCTCTCTTTCTGTCTCCATCTCTCTCCCCTGCCCCTCTTTCTCTCTCTCTCTCCAGCCCCTCTTTCTCTCTCTCTCCAGCCCCTTTCTCTCTCTCTCTCCATCCCCTCTTTCTTTCTCTCTCCAGCCCCTCTTTCTCTCTCTCTCCAGCCCCTCTTTCTCTCTCTCCAGCCCCTCTTTCTCTCTCTCTCCAGCCCCTCTTTCTCTCTCTCTCCAGCCCCTCTTTCTCTCTCTCTCCAGCCCCTCTTTCTCTCTCTCTCCAGCCCCTCTTTCTCTCTCTCCCCTGCCCCTCTTTCTCTCTCTCTCCAGCCCCTCTTTCGCTCTCTCTCCAGCCCCTCTTTCTCTCTCTCTCCAGCCCCTCTTTCTCTCTCTCTCCAGCCCCTCTTTCTCTCTCTCTCCAGCCCCTCTTTCTCTCTCTCTCCAGCCCCTCTTTCTCTCTCTCTCCAGCCCCTCTTTCTCTCTCTCTCCAGCCCCTCTTTCTCTCTCTCTCCAGCCCCTCTTTCTCTCTCTCTCCAGCCCCTCTTTCACTCTCTCTCTCTTTCCCTCTCTCTGTCTCTCTCTTTCTGTCTTTTTCTGTCTCTCTTTCTCTCTCTCTTTCTGTCTCCATCTCTCTCTCCCCTGCCCCTCTCTCTGTCTCTGTCTCTCTCTCTCTGATCCTGTTCCGGTCTCCAAATCTCCCTCCCTGCCCCTCTCTCTGTCTCTCTCTTTCTGTCTCCATCTCTCTCTCCCCTGCCCCTCTCTCTGTCTCTCTTTCACTCTCTTTCTTTCTGTCTCCATCTCTCTCCCCCTGCTCCACTCGCTGCCCCTCTCTCTGTCTCTCTCTTTCTGTCTCTCTCTTTCTGTCTCTCTCTTTCTGTCTCTCTCTTTCTGTCTCTCTCTTTCTGTCTCTCTCTTTCTGTCTCTCTCTTTCTGTCTCTCTCTTTCTGTCTCCATCTCTCCCTCCCCTGCCCCTCTCTCTGTCTCTCTCTCTCTGATCCGGTTTCTGTCTCTTTCTCTCTCTCTCTCCAGCCCCTTTCTCTCTCTCTCCAGCCCCTCTTTCTCTCTCTCTCCAGCCCCTCTTTCTCTCTCTCTCCAGCCCCTTTCTTTCTCTCTCTCCAGCCCCTCTTTCTCTCTCTCTCCAGCCCCTGTTTCTCTCTCTTTCTGTTTCTCTGTCTATCTCTCTGTCTCTCTCTTTCTGTCTCCATCTCTCTCTCCCCTGCCCCACTCTCTGTCTCTCTTTCTCTCTGATCCTGTTTCTGTCTCCATCTCTCTCTCCGGCCCCTCTCTCTTTCTCTCTATCTCTCGTTCTGTCTTCATCTCTCTCTCCCCTGCTCCTCTCTATGTCTCTCTCTCTCTCTCTGATCCTGTTTCTGTCTCCATCTGTCTCTCCCCTGCCCCTCTTTCTGTCTCTCTCTCTCTCTGATCCTGTTTCTGTCTCTATCTCTCTCTCCAGCCCCTTTCTCTCTCTCTCCAGCCCCTTTCTCTCTCTCTCCAGCCCCTTTCTCTCTCTCTCCAGCCCCTTTCTCTCTCTCTCCAGCCCCTCTTTCTCTCTCTCTCCAGCCCCTCTTTCACTCTCTCACTTTTTCTCTCTCTCTCTCTTTCTCTCTCTCTGTCTCTCTCTTTCTGTCTTTTTCTGTCTCTCTTTCTCTCTCTCTTTCTGTTTCCATCTCTCTCTCCCCTGCCCCTCTCTCTGTCTCTCTCTCTCTGTCTCTCTCTTTCTGTCTCCAACTCTCCCTCCCCTGCCCCTCTCTCTGTCTCTCTCTCTGATCCGGTTTCTGTCTCTTTCTCTCTCTCTCCAGCCCCTCTTTCTCTCTCTCTCCAGCCCCTCTTTCTCTCTCTCTCCAGCCCCTCTTTCTCTCTCTCTCCAGCCCCTCTTTCTCTCTCTCCAGCCCCTCTTTCTCTCTCTCTCCAGCCCCTTTCTCTCTCTCTCCAGCCCCTTTCTCTCTCTCTCTCTCTCTCTCTCTTTCTGTCTCCCTCCCCACCCTCCTCACCCTCCCCTCCCCTCCTCTGCCCGCCCCCTCTCCCCCCTCTCCCCTCCACTCCCTCCCACCCCTCCGTCCTCTCCCCTCCGTCCTCTCCCCTCCGTCCTCTCCCCTCCGTCCTCTCCCCTCCGTCCTCTCCCCTCCGTCCTCTCCCCTCCGTCCTCTCCCCTCCGTCCGTCCTCTCCCCTCCATCCGTCCTCTCCCCTCCGCTCCCCTCCCCTCCCCTCCTCTCCCCTCCCCTCCTCTCCCCTCCCCTCCTCTCCCCTCCCCTCCTCTCCCCTCCCCTCCTCTCCCCTCCTCTGCCCTCCCTCCTCTGCCCTCCCCTGCCCTCCCCTCCCCTGCCCTCCCCTCCCCTGCCTTCCCCTCCCCTGCCCTCCCCTCCCTCCTCTCCCCTTTCAGGCAGCGATCCAATTCCCTCCTGATGTTCTCTGTCGGACCAGCCTCCACCACTCCCTTGGCAGGTTTGTTCCAGACTCGAACCTCCCTTTGGCTGAATTACTCCTCACCTCACTTCTCCTCCTCTTCCCAATGATGCTGAATCTGGGCCCTCTCGCTCTTGATGCTCCCTCGAGTGGGATGAGTTACTCACTATTTACCCTGTCCAAACCTCTCTCAAGTCTCCTCTCATAAGAACATAAGAACGAGGAGCAGGAGTTGGTAATTCAGCCCCTCGACTCTGCCCCGCCATTCAATACGATCATGCCTGATCTCATTTCGGCCTCAACTCCAATTTCCCGCCCTCTCCCCATAACCTTTCAACCCATTACTAATTAAAAATCTGTCTATCTCCTCCTTAAATTTATTCAGTGTCCCGGCATCCACTGTACTCTGAGGTGGTGAATTCCACAGATTCACCACCCTTTGAGAAAAGTAATTCCTCCTCATCTCTGATTTAAATCTACCATCCCTCAGCCTAAAACTATGGCCTCCCGTTCTAGAATGCCCCACAAGGGGAAACATCCGCTCCACGTCTACTTTGTCTATCCCCTTTAGCATCTTATATACCTCAATTAGATCTCCTCTCATCCTTCTAAACTCTAGCGAGTTTAGGCCTAAACTGCTCAATCTCTCCTCATAAGACAAGCCCCGCATCTCTGGAATCCAAATCTAGTGAACCTCCTCTGAACCGCCTCCAGTGCAACTACATCTCAGCCTTCTCTTCTCCAAGGAAAACAGTCCCAACCTCTCCAACCTATCCTCGTAGCTCCAGTTTTTTATCCCGGGAATCATTCTTGTGAATCTCCTCTGCACTCTCTCCAATTCCTTTACATCCTTCTTCAGGTATGGTGCCCAGAACTAGACGCAGTGCTCCAGATGAGGCCTAACTAGTGTCTTATACAAGTTCAACATGACCTCCTCACTCTTGTACTCAATGCCCCTATTAATAAAGCCCAGGATACTATCTGCTTTATTACCTGCTCTCTCAACATGCCCTGCCATCTTCAATGAGCTATGCACATATACACCGAGGTCCCTCTGTCCCTGCACCTCCTTTAGATTCTCTCCTTTTATTTTATAATGTTTCACCATATCTTTCCTGCCAAAACAAAACACCTCCCTCTCCTCTGCCCTGAACTTGGTCTGCCCAACCCACCAACATGTCTGTGTCCTTTTGAAGTTCCAGACTATCCCGTCACTCTTGACAACATTTCCAAACCCCGTATCATCGGCAAACATGGAAATCATGCCCTGCCCACCACAGTCTGGATCATCAATGTCAATCGGGAAGAGAAAGGAATTGGCAGCAAAGGGTGAAAAGCAGCAGATTGTTTAGATGGAGACAGATAAAAGCAGGAGTGTGTTACTGCTGCTGTACAGGGCCTTGCTTAATATCTTATATTCTTTCATTCATGGGGTGTAGGCTTCGCTGGCTGGGCCCAGCATTTATTGCCCATACCTAATTGCCCCTTGAGAAGGTGGTGGTGAGCTGCCTTCTTGAGCCGCTGCAGTCCATGTGGTGTAGGTACACCCACGGCGCTGTTAGAGAGGGAGTTCCAGGATTTTGTCCCTGTGGTGTAGGTACACCCACGGCACTGTTAGGGAGGGAGTTCCAGGATTTAGACCCAGCGACAGTGAAGGAACAGCCGATATATCGGCAGGGGTATTGAGTATAAAAGCTGGGAAGTCATGCTGCAGCTGTATAGAACCTTGGTTAGGCCACACTTGGAATATTGCGTGCAATTCTGGTCACCACATTACCAGAAGGATATGGAGGCGTTGGAGAGGGTGCAGAGGAGGTTTACCAGGATGCTACCTGGTCTGGAGGTTATTAGCTATGAGGAGAGGTTGGAGAAACTCGGATTGTTCTCACTAGAGTGACGGAGATTGAGGGGCGACTTGATAGATGTTTACAAAATTATGAGTGGCATGGACAGAGTAGATAGTCAGAAGCTTTTTCCCAGGGTGGAAGAGTCAATTACTAGGGGACATAGATTTAAGGTGAGAGGAGAAAACTTTAGAGGAGATGTGTGGGGCAAGTTTTTTACGCAGAGGTTAGTGAGTATCTGGATTTCGCTGCCAGAGGAGGTGGTGGAAGCAGGTATGATAGTGGTGTTTAAGAGGCAGCTTGACAAATATATGAATAGGATGGGAATAGAGGGATACGGACCCCGGAAGTGTAAAATGTTTTAGTTGACGGGCAATATGATCGGCGCAGGCTTGGAGGGTCGAAGGGCCTGATCCTGTGCTGTACTTTTCTTTGATCTTTGTTCCTTGTCAAATTACTCCTTTCAAAGTGTATCTTCCTGTAGCCCAATAACCTCCAGACCAGGCAGCATCCTGGTAAACCTCCTCTGCACCCTCTCCAACGCCTCCATTTCCTTCTGGTAATGTGGTGACCAGAATTGCACGCAATATTCCAAGTGTGGCCTAACCAAGGTTCTATACAGCTGCAACATGACTTCCCAGTTTGAATACTCAATACCCCTGCCAATGAAGGTAAGCATGCCATATGCCTTCCTGACTACCTTATCCACCTGCGTTGCCACTTTCACTGACCTGTAGACCTGTACACCCAGATCCCTCTGCCCTTCAATGCACTTAAGGGTTCTGCCATTTACTGTATAATTCCTGCCTGTATTAGACCTTCCAAAATGCATTACCTCGCATTTGTCTGCATTAAATTCCATCTGCCATTTCTCCGCCCAAGTCTCCAACCGATCTATATCCCGTTGTATCCTTTGACAATCCTCTTCACTAACTGCAACTCCTCCAACCTTAGTGTCGTCTGCAAACTTACTAATTAGCCCAGTTACATTTTCCTCCAAATCATTTACGTATAATACAAACTGCAAAGGTCCCAGCACTGATCCCTGCGGAACTCCACTAGTCACAGCTCTCCATTCAGAAAAGCACCCTTCCACTGCTACCCTCTGTCTTCTATGACCAAGCCAATTCTGTATCCATCTTGACAGCTCACCTATGATCCTGTGTGACTTTACCTTCTGTACCAGTCTGCCATGAGGGACCTTGTCAAAGGCCTTACTGAAATCCATGTATTTAACATCCACTGCCCTTCCATCATCGGTCATCTTTGTCACTTCCTCGAAAAACTCGATCAAGTTAGTGATCACTAATACGCCCATTTGCTTCCAAATGGTAGTAAATCCTGTCACAAAGAATCTTCTCCAATAATTTCCCTACCACTGACGTAAGGCTCACCGGCCTGTAATTTCCTGGATTATCCCTGCTACCCTTCTTAAACAGTGGAACAACATTGGCCATTCTCCAGTCCTCTGGGACCTCACCCATAGCCAGTGAGGATACAAAGATTTCTGTCAAGGCCCCAGCAATCTCCTCCCTTGCCTCCCTCAGTACTCTGGGGTAGATCCCATCTGGTCCTGGGGAATTATCCACCTTAATATTCTTCAAGATGCCTAACACCTCTTTTTTGATCTCAACATGATCCAGGCTACCTACACACTCTTCCCTAGACAAATCGACCGCTAAGTCCTTTTCTTTGGTGAATACTGATGAGAAGTACTCATTCAGTATCTCTCCCATTTCTTCTGGCTCAACACACAGATTCCCACCTCTGTCCCTGGGTGGGCCCACCCTTTCCCTGGCTACCCTTTGCCCTTTACATATGTATAAAAGGCCTTGGGATTTTCCTTAATCCTGGTTGCCAGTGACTTTTCATGACCCCTTTTAGCCCTCCTGACTCCTTGCTTAAGCTTCTTCCTACTTTCTTTATATTCTCCACAGGCTTCATCTGTTCCCAGCCTTCTAGCCCTTACGAATGCTTCCCTTTTCTTTTTGACTAATCTCACAATATCAAGGAAGTATTGAATGAACAGCATGACACTAGGAAGTTCTGAGGAACAAAGGGACCTTGGCGTGTGTCCATAGATCTCTGAAGGCGGAGGGGCATGTTAGTGAGGTGGTGAAAAAGGCATATGGGACACTTGCCTTTATCAATCGAGGTATAGATTACAAAAGTAGGGAGGTCATGTTGGAGTTGCATAGAACCTTGGTGAGGCTGGAGTACTGTGGGCAGTTCTGGTCGCCACATTCTTGGAAGGATGTGATTGCACTGGAGGGAGTGCAGAGGAGATTCACCAGGATGTTGCCTGGGATGAAACAGTTAAGTTATGAAGAGAGGTTAGATAGACTTGGGTTGTTTTTGTTGGAGCAGAGAAGACTGAGGGGCGACCTGATCGAGGTGTACAAGATTATGAGGGGCATGGACAGGGTGGATAGGGAGCAGCTGTTCCCCTTAGTTGAAGGGTCAGTCACGAGGGGACATAAGTTCAAGGGGTTTAGGGGGGGATGTGAGGAAAAGCTTTTTAACCCAGAGGGTGATGACGGTCTGGAATGCGCTGCCTGGGAGGGTGGTGGAGGCGGGTTGCCTCACATCCTTTAAAAAGTACCTGGATGAGCACTTGGCACCTCATAACATTTAAGGCTATGGGCCAAGTGCTGGGAAATGGGATTAGGGAGGTAGGTCAGGTGTTTCTCACGTGTCGGTGCAGACTCGATGGGCCGAAGGGCCTCTTCTGCACTGGGTGATTCTGTTCCCTGGAGAGAGCAGTGGTCATTGAGTTAATTCAATGGGGGGACAGACAGGAAAGTGGAAGCGCGCGGACACACGACAATAGGTCTGCACTCAGTTCCTACTTGCGTCACCATAGTGTAATCCGTGGGTTGTGAACCCCTCTTCCTTTCTTCCTTTGGCAGGATACCGGACGCAGCAGATGGGCAGACCAAGGGCTGCATCCAAACCTCGCCTCGGGACCGGACGGAGGAGCTCGGCTCAGCGGCACCGGAGTTTGGCGGGCGCCAGGGGATGTCCGGCCACCGGAGCGGTAGCGGCAGCGGCGGCAAGAAGCCCTTCCTGTGCTCACTGTGTGACTGCGCCTTCAGCCGGGCTTCCAACCTCAACATCCACATGCGCAGCCACACGGGCCAGCAGCCCTACAAGTGCGCCGACTGCGGCAAGGGCTTCAACTACCCGTCGGAGCTGGAGACCCACCGGCGCAGCCACACGGGCGAGAGGCTCTTCGCCTGCCCCGTGTGCGGGAAGAGGTTCACCCGCTCCTCCCACCTGCTGACCCACCGCCCCGTCCACACGGGCGAGCGGCCCTTCACCTGCTCGGTCTGCGGCAAGGGCTTCACCCAGTCCTCCCACCTGCTGACCCACCAGCACATCCACACCGGCGAGCGGCCCTTCCGCTGCTCGGTCTGCGGCAAGGGCTTCACCCAGATGTCCAACCAGCTGCGGCACCAGCGGGTCCACGCCGGCGAGCGGCCCTTCCTCTGCGCCCTGTGCGGCCGCAGCTTCACCCAGTCGTCCACCCTGCTCCGGCACCAGCGCACCCATACCGGCGAGCGGCCCTTCACCTGCCCGGCCTGCGGCAAGGGCTTCACCCGCTCCTCCCACCTGCTGACCCACCAGCGGGTCCACGCCGGCGAGAGGCAGGCCCGGCGCCTGGGCTCCTCCCCCCCGCCCACTGGCCGGGCCCCCGGTGCCGGGGGCGAATGGGAGACAGGCCCAGGGATCTGGGGGCACTGGGGCGGCGGGAGCGTGCTGGCGTCTGCCCAGCCGGCTGGGGGGGACCCTGCCCTCGGGGCGCACTGGGAGAGGGACCGCTGGATATGGGAACGCTGGGGGTGGTCCCAGGACGCCAGCGCGGTAGCAGGTGGCACCAGCTGCCTGTAAAGGGGCGGGAACGATGGGACGCTGAGTGAGGGACGCTGTGGGCAGGTGCTAGAGGAGCTCTGGGGTGGGATGGGGGTGAGGGGGGAGCAATTGCGGCGAGGGGACTGGGCAGAACAACTGTCAGACTGAGAGCCCCTTCCCCCCCCCCACCCCTCCCTCCCACTCCCGGCTGCCCACATGTCATATTGTATTCGCTCGCTTTCGCTGTTCCAGTCGCAAACAACCACCCCCATCCCCCAACCCAACCAGGAACCACCCCCACCCGAGCGGCCACGTCCTGCCATAAGCCCTTTAGCATCCCCCTCATCGCGCCTCCCATCTGAGCTGACAGAGAAACATTCCTTACTGAACAGTGCTGCACAATGACTCTCTCCCTCACTCTCTCTCCCTAATCTCTCTCTCTCCCTAATCTCTCTCTCCCTAATCTCTCTGTCTCTGTCCCTTTGTCTCTCTGTCCCTCCCAAATCTCTCTCTCTCTCTGCCTGTCTCTCTTTCTCTCTGTTTCTCTCTCTCTGCCTGTCTCTCTCTCCCTAATCTCTCTCTTTTTCTCTCTGTCTCTCTCTCTCCCTCTTTCTCCCTCACTCTCTCTCCCTCTCTCTCTCTATCTCTAATCTCTCTGTCTCTCTCTCCCTCTCTCTCTCTATCTCTAATCTCTCTGTCTCTCTCTCCCTCTTTCTCCCTCACTCTCTCTCCCTCTCTCTCTCTATCTCTAATCTCTCTGTCTCTCTCTCCCTCTCTCTCTCTATCTCTAATCTCTCTGTCTCTCTCTCCCTCTTTCTCCCTCACTCTCTCTCCCTCTCTCTCTCTATCCCTAATCTCTCTATCTTTCTGTCTCTCTCTCTCTCTCCCTAATCTCTCTATTTCTCTGTCTCTGTCTCTCCTGAATCTCTCTCTCTGTCTCTCTCTCTCTCCCTAATCACTCTCTCTTTCTCCCTCTCTCTCCCTTTCTCTTTCTCCCTAAACTTTCTCTCTCTCTGTCTCTCCCTAATCTCCCTCTCTCTTTCTCTCTCTCTGCCTCATCGCGCCTCCCATCTTAGCACCGAGTTTAATACCCAGTCCCGGTGACCAATGTTACCCTGACGAAATGCCAAAAGGTTTCATTTGCTTACAACTACCGAGACGTTGAAATACCAGGGAAGTGAGCTGACAAGAGGCCATTCTGCCCTTCTATTCCATGTTAGCGTTCGCTCCACCCCCCCCCTCCAGCCACCCATCTCATCTGTTCCTGAAGCCGGACATATTTCCATTCCCAATCCTCGGGTTGGGGTGGGGAGGGTGTGCGATATCCACGGGAGGTGGGTTTTGCTGGCTGGGCCCAGCATTTACTGCCCCATCCCCTAATTGCCCCTTGAGAAGGTGGGGGTGAGCTGCCTTCTTGCAGTGCATGGGGTGTAGGTACACCCACGGTGCTGTTAGGGAGGGAGATCCAGGATTTGGACCCAGCGAGGATGGAGGAACGACCGATATATTCCCAAGTCGGGATGGTGAGGGGCTCGGAGGGGAACTTCCAGGAGGTGGTGTTCCCATCTATCTGCTGCCCTTGTCCTGCTAGATGGCAGTGGTCCTGGGATTGGCAGGTGCTCCCTGGTTGCTGCAGTGAGTCTCGTGTCCGGTCCACGTTGCTGCTCCCCGGAGCTGCCAAATCTCCCCAAAACTGACATCAACCTGCCCTTTGCCCAGCAATTGGAAAGCAGCTTGCTGTTAGAGCATAAGACCATCAGACGTAGGAGCAGAAATTAGGCCATTCGGCCCATCGAGTCTGCTCCGCCATTCAACCATGGATGATAAGTTTCTCAACCCCATTCTCCCGCCTTCTCCCCGTAACCTTTGATCCCCATACCAATCAAGAACCTATCTATCTCGGTCTTAAATACACTCAATGACCTGGCCTCCACAGCCTTCTGTGGCAATGAATTCCATAGATTCACCACTCTCTGGCTAAAGAAGTTTTTCCTCATCTCTGTTCTAAAAGGTCTTCCCTTTACTCTGAGGCTGTGCCCTCGGGTCCTAGTCTCTCCTACTAATGGAAACATCTTCCCCACGTCCACTCTATCCAGGCCTTTCAGTATTCTGTAAGTTTCAATCAGATCCCCCCTCATCCTTCTAAACTCCATCGAGTATAGACCCAGAGTCCTCAAACGTTCCTCATATGTTAAGCCTTTCATTCCTGGGATCATTCTCGTGAACCTCCTCTGGGCCCTCTCCAGGGCCAGAACATCCTTCCTGAGATACGGGGCCCAAAATTGCTCACAATATTCTAAATGTGGTCTGACCAGAGCCTTATAAAGCCTCAGCAGCACATCCCTGCTTTTATATTCTAGTCCTCTCGAAATAAATGCCAACATTGCATTTGCCTTCATAACTACCGACTCAACCTGCAAGTTAACCTTAAGAGAATCCTGGACTAGAACTCCCAAGTCCCTTTACACTCCAGATTTCTGAATTCTCTCCCCATTTAGAAAGCAATTTGCCTCCCTCCCTCCATCGCGACCCAGGGGGTGTGAACGGAGACGGGGGAGTCACGTTGTTGACGGGCGTGGGAGGCTGGCGCAGCGCTTGGTTGGCATGAGGTGGGCAAGGAGGGAGCTCCGGGGGTTGCTCAGGGCTGGGCTCTGGTACCCACCCCACTTCCAGGTTCCACAGATGGGGCTTCTCAGGGTGACCGCTCTGCTGCAGGAGGGAACGCCAGTCACCTTTTTAAAATGTAGCATTGAACAAAATAAAGATTTTGACAATTCAATCCTCCCAGCTGTTCTCAAAGTCTTTTTGGACCGGGAAGAAAATTCGAGTGACCTTCGTTTAGGAACACGTCCCTTACACGCCATCCTTTTAAACACGCCCCTTACACACCCTCCTTTTAAACACGCCTGTTACACACCCTCCAGTTAAACACGCCCCTTACAAACCCTCCATTTAAACACGACCCTTACACACCCTCCTTTTAAACACGATCCTTACACACCCTCCTTTTAAACACGACCCTTACACACCCTCCAGTTAAACACGACCCTTACAAACCCTCCATTTAAACACGACCCTTACACACCCTCCTTTTAAATAGGCCTGTTGCACACTCCTTTTAAACACGCCTGTTACACATCCTCATTTTAAACATGCCCCTTACACATCCTCCTTTTCAACCCGCCAGATACACACCCTCCTTTCAAACATGCCCGTTACCCACCCTCCTTTTAAATACGCGTTTTATACACCCTCCTTTTAAACACGCATGTTACAAACCCTCCTTTTAAACAGGCCTGTTACACACCCTCCTTTTAAATACGCCCTTTCCAACCCTCCTTTTAAACAGGCATGTTGCACAACCTCATTTTTACACGCCTGTTACACACGCCCCTAGCACCCTCCTTTTATATATGCCCCTTACACACCCTCCTTTTAAACACGTCTGTTACGCACCCTCCATTTAAAGACACTTGTTACACACACTCCTTTTAAACATGCCCCTTAAAGACCCTCCCTTTAACCATGCCTGTTACACACCTTCCTTTAAAACACGCCCGTTACACTCCCTCCATTTAAACATGCCCCTCACACACCCTGCTTTTAAACCTGCCTGTTACACACCCCCTTTTAAACGCGCACCATACACATTCTCCTTTAAAACCCACCTGTTACACACCCTCCTTTTAAAAACATCCCTTGCACATCCTCCTTTTAAACAAGCCTGTTACACTCCCTCCTTTTAAACACACACTTTACAAACCCTCCTTTTAAACACGCCTTTTACACACACGCCTTTTAAACAAGCCTGTTACACAACATCCTTTTAAGCAGGCCTGATGCACACCATTGTTTTAAACAAGCATGTTACACAACCTCATTTTTAACACGCCTGTTACACACACTCCTTTTAAACACGCCCCTTGCACATCCTACTTTTAAACACGCCCATTACAAATCCATCCTTTTAAACACATCCCTTACACATCTTCCTTTCAAAAACGTCCCTTACACAACCTCCTTTTAAACACGCTTGTTATACAACCTACTTTTAACACACCAATTACACACCCTCCTTTTAAAGACGCCCCTTATACAACCTACTTTTAAATACGCCTGGAGCTCGTTAATGAGTTCCCCTCGGAAGTACCGATGAGAAAACAGCAAAATTTCGTTTTGCGGGCTTTTGGGGCCTCATGGACGGTAGGACTACCGCCCAGTCACACGTTGAAAATGCCCAGAAAAGTGCGACTTTGAGGGTGGTAAGCGTTTTGAAATAGAATACCTTTCAAAGAGCTCTCGGAAGTCCTATATGAGGATTTAAGGTGAATTTTTGCGGGCTTTCCGAACTCCGTTGTCGGTCTGAAATATCGGCCAGGGTCCAGACCGGTGGTAACCCTGGTTTAATAAACTGGTCGTGTGGCGAAAAGAACAGACAAAATGACAAAGTGTCAAATATATATATATATATATACATGTGTATTTATGAGCAAAAAAAATCACAAAGTGTCACCTGGCGGTGTACTTGATGATGAAAAATAAAAATACAAAGCCTGTTCACAGGCACCTAGGGGGCGGGCGGGGTGCCTGAGTCCCCTTGGGTTGCACACTGCAGTGTTTGACATGGGCAGAGTCAACACCGTGTGCGTGCCCAGAACCGTTTTGAACGCAGGCGACGCACGCCAGTCGGCATTTCCTAGCCGTGCGAGCGCCAACAGGTTGCTTCGGTTGTTGCAAAAATAAGAAAATTGCACCGCTGCGGACCACCCCTCCACCCGCGGTTGAACCAGTACCCGAGCGAGGCCACGCTGGCTCCGAAAGCAGACGTGTGCTCGGTGGCGGGGAAGCGGTGTGCGTGTGTCTCGCTCCTCAGAGGAAAGATGCGGTGCTAGGTGTCCGATGCGGTAGGGCCCTCGGCCGGCCAGCGCGTATGCTGGCGGTGAGGCTGAGCGGAATACCCTCGCTCTTCTGTTTCCTGCGGGTCACAGACGGACACATTAGCATGTTCGAGTGGTGGCTGGCGCACCTCTCGAAGCCACAGCGCCTTGTGAGGCCGAGGCGCCGAT
>NW_027598510.1:32500-42657 GCF_964194155.1 Cetorhinus maximus
TCCCCTTTCGCCAGGCGGGATTGGTTAATGATTTCACCCCTCACTTTTCCGCGCGGCTTGGCTCTAATCAGTGGGGCCGGGCTTAATATACGCCTAAGGGGAGCAATCTGACGGGCGAGGCCGACCTGGAGTAGCTCTCGGAAGGGGTGGGAGGTTGGATTTGAGTCGGTGCTGGCGGAAGGGCTGGATTTCAAGGGCTTGGCCGGCTGGCCGGTGGTTGTCGGAAGCGGTGGGCATGAAGGGATTGTCGGCTTGTAAGGCACGGGCTTAGCGAGGGCGTGGTAGGCCTCGGGAGGAAGCGGGGTGAATGAGGCCGCGGTGGCCGCACCGGGCGTCGCCATTGCCGGCTGCGCAGAGTGGATTGGGGTCGGTGTTGAGTGAGGGGCATTTTCCTTCTGGAAGGTAAGGGCCCGGAGGAGGCTAGTGGTTGGTGCGGTTGTAAGAGTGTGCCGGCGGGTGAAGGGTTGCGAAGGCGGCGCATTTGTAGCCTGCATGGTGAGTGTTAGTGTTGGGGTCGGGGTTGGGGGTCGGTGACGGGGAGAAGGTGAGGGAATAGGGTTAGTGTTGGGGTCGGGGACGGGCAAAGGGTTAGGGTAAGGTTTAAGGGTAGGGTTAGGGTTAGGGTTAGGGTTTGAGTTAGGGCGAGTGTTAGGGTTAGGGTTACGTTTAAGTGCAGGGTTTAGAGCGTGTGTTAGGGCCAGGGTTAGGGTTCGGCGAAGGGTAAGGTAGGCAAAGTGCAGAAGGTGAAATGGTTAACCAGTTAGCAGGCAGGGCAGCCGGCCGGCAATGAGAGCGGCCCGCCCGGTGATAAGGGTGCAGTTAGGTGCCGACCAGCCCAGCAGCTCCAGGGGCTAAGTACGGGTGGGTAAACGGTTAACCAGTTAGCAGGCAGGGCAGCCGGCCGGCCGGTAATTAGAGCCGACCTCCCGGCCATACGGGTGCAGTTAGGTGCCGACCAGCCCAGCAGCTCCAGGGGCTAAGTACGTGTGGGTAAATGGTTAACCAGTTAGCAGGCAGGGCAGCCGGCCGGTAATTGGAGCCGCCCGCCCGGCCATAGGGCTGCAGTTAGGTGCCGACCAGCCCAGCAGCTCCAGGGGCGAAGTGCATGTGGGTAAATGATTAACCAGTTAGCAGGCAGGGCAACCGGCCGGTAATTATAGCCGACCTCCCGGCCATACGGGTGCAGTTAGGTGCCGAACAGCCCAGCAGCTCCAGGGGCTAAGTACATGTGGGTAAATGGTTAACCAGTTAGCAGGCAGGGCAACCGGCCGGTAATTATAGCCGACCTCCCGGCCATACGGGTGCAGTTAGGTGCCGAACAGCCCAGCAGCTCCAGGGGCTAAGTACATGTGGGTAAATGGTTAACCAGTTAGCAGGCAGGGAAGCCGGCCGGTAATTGAGGCCGCCCGCCGGGCCATAGGGCTGCAGTTAGGTGCCGACCAGCCCAGCAGCTCCTGGGGCTAAGTACATGTGGGTAAATGATTAACCAGTTAGCAGGCAGAGCAGCCGGCCGGTAAATAGAGCCACCCGCCCGGTGATAAGGGTGCAGTTAGGTGCCGACAGGCCCAGCAGCTCCAGGGGCTAAGTACATGTGGGTAAATGGTTAACCAGTCAGCAGGCAGAGCAGCCGGCCGGCAATTAGAGCCGCCCGCCCGCTAATCAGGGTGCAGATAGGTGCAGAACAGCCCATCATTTTCCAGGGGCTAAGTACATGTGGGTAAATGGTTAACCAGTTAGCAGGCAGAGCAGCCGGCCGGCAATTAGAGCCGCCCGCCCGCTAATCAAGGTGCAGTTAGGTGCAGAACAGCCCATCAGCTCCAGGGGCTAAGTACATGTGGGTCAATGGTTAACCAGTTAGCAGGCAGAGCAGCCGGCCGGCAATTAGAGCCGCCCGCCCGCCCGCTAATAAGGGTGCAGTTAGGTGCAGAACAGCCCATCAGCTTCCAGGGGCTAAGGACATGTGGGTAAATGGTGAACCAGTTAGCAGGCAGGGCAGCCGGCCGGCCGGTAATTAGAGCCGGCCGCCTGTCCGCCCGCTAATAAGGGTGCAGTATGGTGCAGAACAGCCCATCAGTTTCCAGGGGCTAAGTACATGTGGGTAAATGGTTAACCAGTTAGCAGGCAGGGCAGCCGGCCGGCCGGTAATTAGAGCCGTCCGCCTGTCCGCCCGCTATTAAGGGTGCAGTTAGGTGCAGAACAGCCCCTCTGTTTCCAGGGGCTAAGTACATGTGGGTCAATGGTTAACCAGTTAGCAGGCAATGCAGCCGGCCGGCAATTACAGCCGCCCGCCCGCTAATCAGGGTGCAGTTAGGTGCAGAACAGCCCATCAGCTTCCAGGGGCTAAGTACATGTGGGTAAATGGTTAACCAGTTAGCAGGCAGGGCAGCCGGCCGGCCGGTAATTAGAGCCGCCCGCCCGGTGATAAGGGTGCAGTTAGGTGCCGGCCAGCCCAGCAGCTCCAGGGGCTAAGTACATGTGGGTAAATGGTGAACCAGTTAGCAGGCAGGGCAGCCGGCCGGCCGGTAATTAGAGCCGCCCGCCCGGTGATAAGGGTGCAGTTAGGTGCCGGCCAGCCCAGCAGCTCCAGGGGCTAAGTACATGCGGGTAAATGGTTAACCAGTTAGCAGGCAGGGCAGCCGGCCGGCAATTAGAGCCGCCCGCCCGCTAATCAGGGTGCAGTTCGGTGCAGAACAGCCCATCAGCTCCAGGGGCTAAGTACATGTGGGTAAATGGTTAACCAGTTAGCAGGCAGGGCAGCCGGCCGGTAATTAGAGCCGACCTCCCGGCCATTACGGGTGCAGTTAGGTGCCGACCAGCCCAGCAGCTCCAGGGGCTAAGTACATGTGGGTAAATGATTAACCAGTTAGCAGGCAGGGCAGCCGGCCGGCCGGTAATTAGAGCCGACCTCCCGGCCATAGGGCTGCAGTTAGGTGCCGACCAGCCCAGCAGCTCCAGGGGCTAAGTACATGTGGGTAAATGATGAACCAGTTAGCAGGCAGGGCAGCCGGCCGCTAATTACAGCCGCCCGCCCGCTAGTAAGGGTGCAGTTAGGTGCAGGACAGCCCATCAGTTTCCAGGGGCTAAGTACATGTGGGTAAATGGTTAACCAGTTAGCAAGGCAGGGCAGCCGGCCGGCCGGTAATTAGAGCCGGCCGCCTGTCCGCCCGCTAGTAAGGGTGCAGTTAGGTGCAGAACAGCCCCTCAGTTTCCAGGGGCTAAGTACATGTGGGTCAATGGTTAACCAGTTAGCAGGCAGAGCAGCCGGCCGGCAATTAGAGCCGCCCGCCCGCTAATCAGGGTGCAGTTAGGTGCAGAACAGCCCATCAGTATCCAGGGGCTAAGGACATGTGGGTAAATGGTGAACCAGTTAGCAGGCAGGGCAGCCGGCCGGCCGGTAATTAGAGCCGGCCGCCTGTCCGCCCGCTAATAAGGGTGCAGTTAGGTGCAGAACAGCCCATCAGTTTCCAGGGGCTAAGTACATGTGGGTAAATGGTTAACCAGTTAGCAGGCAGGGCAGCCGGCCGGCCGGTAATTAGAGCCGGCCGCCTGTCCGCCCGCTAATAAGGGTGCAGTTAGGTGCAGAACAGCCCCTCTGTTTCCAGGGGCTAAGTACATGTGGGTCAATGGTTAACCAGTTAGCAGGCAGAGCAGCCGGCCGGCAATTACAGCCGCCCGCCCGCTAATCAGGGTGCAGTTAGGTGCAGAACAGCCCATCAGTATCCAGGGGCTAAGTACATGTGGGTAAAGGGTTTACCAGTTAGCAGGCAGGGCAGCCGGCCGGCCGGCAATTAGTGCCGACCTCCCGGCAACAAGGGTGCAGTTAGGTCGCCGACCAGCCCAGCAGCTCCAGGGGCTAAGTATATGTGAGTAAATGGTTGACCAGTTAAGCAGGCATGGCAGCCGGCCGGTAAGCGGAGCGTCCCGCCCCGTAATACGGGTGCAGTTAGCTGCAGAACACACCGGCAGGTCCAGGGACGAAGTACTTGGACGGGGAAACGGTTAACCAGTTAACAGGCAGGGCAGCCGTACGGGCAGTAGAGCCGCCCGCCCCGTAATACGGGTGCAGTTCGCGGCAGACCAGCCCCGCAGCTCAAAAGTCTAAGTGGAGAACGGGGAACCGGTTGACCGGTGAGCCGAAGCATGCCAGCAGGCAGGGAAGGTGCAAAAAGGGCCGATAAGACCGAACCGGCACGAGTAACAGGCTGCCGGGGGCGGGTTCCCAGCAAACCAGGTGAGGGGGCGTGGCCGGAGGCCGCGCAGCAGAGCCGCCCGCCCGTGAGTACGGTTAGAGGCAGCAGCGGGCTTCCCCAGCAGGGCAGAAGCCGAAGTGCAGGGAGCGAAATGGTTAACCAGCGAGCAGGCAGCATTCCGGCAGGGCTGGAGGGCGAAAAACGGCGTAAAATAACGGACCGGCAGGAGGAAATGGCTGCCGGGGGGCGGACCCAGAGCCCTCACGTGAGGGGGCGGTTCGGGAGGCAGAGCCGCGCATGCGCGGTTGGAAAACGCGTCACGTCGGAGCAGGGTGAAATCATTAACCAGTCGGCCGCTTCGACGTCGGCTGGCCGGGCCGAGGAGGGTCGGACCGGGGAAAGGTTCCCGGTTTCGTGTCCGTCGGGTGGTCCCGAGTGCGGCAGGAAAAAATCCGGAGTCCTGGGAGCCTTTTTTAAAAAAGAACCGGTCCGGGATGGGGTCGGATTTGGAAGCGTTTGCGGGGCCTAGGTGCCTCTTCGTCGGCATGACTACCGGACGGTCACCCGCCGATCGGCATTTGCGATTTGTTGGCTGGGGAGGTTGGCGGGGTACCTGCAGAATAGTAGGAGGTGGCAAATCGAGAATCGGTCGACATCGCCAAGTGCCTTCTCGAGCCTCCAGGTCTGCAGGGACCGACCCAGGCTGCCCCCAAACCGACCGCGAGGCCGTGCCGGGCGGCCATTTTTGGCCATTTTCGGCATTTTTCGCGTCTTTCGGTAGGTCACGGAAAGCGGCGGCCTGAAGCCCGGGCGTGCCCGGGGAAGGCTCCCCTTCGCCCGCGGGACCGGATTTGCCCCGGAAACGTCCCGAAGCCGGCCGGGAAGGCGGTTTCGAGGGCGAAGCACCTCCGATTGCCTTCGCAAGGCCGGGGAAAGTGGCCCCTGGGCCCGGGAGAGCAAAATCCGTGCGAGGACGGAAGCCCATGAGGTCAGATCCGAGGCTCTTACCCGGCGCCCGGTGGGGGTATTCCCGCAAAGAGCAGCGAGTGCGCCCGGCGACGGGTCAAGTTGCAATTTCTGGCATGCCACGCCTGGAGCTGGTTCATGAGTTCCCCTCGGAAGTCCCGATGAGGAAAGGGAAAAATGGCGTTTTGCGGGCTTTGGGGCCTCTTCGTCGGTAGGACTACCGCCCGAACTTACGGTTGGAATTGTCGGCAGGGGAGGTTGGCGGGGTACCTGCAGAATAGTAGGAGGTGGCAAATCGAGAATCGGTCGACATCGCCAAACGCCTTCTCGAGCCTCCAGGTCTGCAGGGACCGACCCAGGCTGCCGCCAAACCGACCGACAGGCCCTGCCGGCGGCCATTTTTGGCCATTTTCGGCATTTTTCGCCTCTTTCGGCCGGGATGGAAAAGCGGCGGCCTGAAGCCCGGGCCTGCCCGGGGAAGCCTCCTAATCGCCCGGGGGACCGGATTTGCCCCGGTGAGAGCCCCCGAAACGCCCCGAAGCCGGCCGGGAAGGCGGCCAAGGGCGAAGCACCTCGCATTGCGTTGGCAGGCCGTGCAAAGTGGCCTCCGGGCCCGCGAGACAATGCAGGGTGCCCTCGGTGTGCCCCTGAGAAATGGTTAACCAAACGAAGGACAGTGGGCCTCGGATTGCATTGGCAGGCCGTGCAAAGGGGCCCCCGGGCCCGCGAGACGTTACAGATTGCCCTCGGTGTGCCCCTGAGAAATGGTTAACCAATTGGACTTAGTCTCTGGCGGAGAGGCAAAGTGTTTTCACGAGAAATGGTTAACCAATTGGACTTAGTCTCTGGCAGAGAGGCAAAGTGTTTTCAAGAGAAATGGTTAACCAATTGGACTTAGTCTCTGGCAGAGAGGCAAAGTGTTTTCACGAGAAATGGTTAACCAATTGGACTTAGTCTCTGGCGGAGAGGCAAAGTGTTTTCAAGAGAAATGATTAACCAATTGGACTTAGTCTCTGGCGGAGAGACAAAGTGTTTTCAAGAGAAATGGTTAACCAATTGGACTTAGTCTCTGGCAGAGAGGCAAAGTGTTTTCACGAGAAATGGTTAACCAATTGGACTTAGTCTCTGGCAGAGAGGCAAAGTGTTTTCCTGAGAAATGGTTAACCAATTGGACTTAGTCTCTGAACGGCAGGCAAACTGTGCCCCTGAGAAATGGTTAACCAATTGGACTTAGTCTCTGGCAGAGAGGCAAAGTGTTTTCTCGAGAAATAATTAACCAATGAGGCCAATGGACCTCGGGTTGCATTGGCAGGCCGGGCAATGTGGCTCTTGGGCCCGCGAGAGCAAAATCCGTGCACAGACGGAAGTCCATGAGGTCAGATCCGAGGCCTTTACCCGGCACCCGGTGGGGGTATTCCCGCAGAGAGTAGCGAATCTGCCCGGCGACGGGTCAAGTTGCAATTTCTGGCATGCCACTCATGGAGCTGGTTAATGAGTTCCCCTCGGAAGTCCCGATGAGGAAAGGGCAAAATGGCGTTTTGCGGGCTTTGGGGCCTCTTCGTCGGTAGGACTACCGCCCGACCTTACGGTTGGAATTGTCGGCAGGGGAGGTTGGCGGGGTACCTGCAGAATAGTAGGAGGTGGCAAATCGAGAATCGGTCGACATCGCCAAAAACCTTCTCGAGCCTCCAGGTCTGCAGGGACCGACCCAGGCTGCCGCCAAACCGACCGAGAGGCCCTGCCGGCGGCCATTTTTGGCCATTTTCGGCATTTTTCGCCTCTTTCGGCCGGGATGGAAAAGCGGCGGCCTGAAGCCCGGGCCTGCCCGGGGAGGCCTCCTAATCGCCCGGGGGACCGGATTTGCCCCGGTGAGAGCCCCCGAAACGTCCCGAAGCCGGCCGGGAAGGCGGCCAAGGGCGAAGGACCTCGGATTGCATTGGCAGGCCGTGCAAAGTGGCCTCCGGGCCCGCGAGACAATGCAGGGTGCCCTCGGTGTGCCCCTGAGAAATGGTTAACCAAACGAAGGACAGTGCGCCTCGGATTGCATTGGCAGGCCGTGCAAAGGGGCCCCCGGGCCCGCGAGACGTTACAGGTTGCCCTCGGTGTGCCCCTGAGAAATGGTTAACCAATTGGACTTAGTCTCTGGCAGAGAGACAAAGTGTTTTCAAGAGAAATGGTTAACCAATTGGACTTAGTCTCTGGCAGAGAGGCAAAGTGTTTTCACGAGAAATGGTTAACCAATTGGACTTAGTCTCTGGCGGAGAGGCAAAGTGTTTTCAAGAGAAATGATTAACCAATTGGACTTAGTCTCTGGCAGAGAGGCAAAGTGTTTTCAAGAGAAATGGTTAACCAATTGGACTTAGTCTCTGGCGGAGAGACAAAGTGTTTTCAAGAGAAATGGATAACCAATTGGACTTAGTCTCTGGCAGAGAGGCAAAGTGTTTTCACGAGAAATGGTTAACCAATTGGACTTAGTTTCTGGCAGAGAGGCAAAGTGTTTTCAAGAGAAATGGTTAACCAATTGGACTTAGTCTCTGGCGGAGAGACAAAGTGTTTTCAAGAGAAATGGATAACCAATTGGACTTAGTCTCTGGCAGAGAGGCAAAGTGTTTTCACGAGAAATGGTTAACCAATTGGACTTAGTCTCTGGCAGAGAGGCAAAGTGTTTTCCAGAGAAATGGTTAACCAATTGGACTTAGTCTCTGGCGGAGAGACAAAGTGTTTTCAAGAGAAATGGTTAACCAATTGGACTTCGTCTCTGGCAGAGAGGCAAAGTGTTTTCAAGAGAAATGGTTAACCAATTGGACTTGGTCTCTGAACGGCAGGCAAATTGTGGCCTTGAGAAATGATTAACCAATTGGACTTAGTCTCTGGCGGAGAGGCAAAGTGTTTTCACGAGAAATGGTTAACCAGTTGGACTTAGTCTCTGGCGGAGAGACAAAGTGTTTTCCAGAGAAATGGATAACCAATTGGACTTAGTCTCTGGCAGAGAGGCAAAGTGTTTTCACGAGAAATGGTTAACCAATTGGACTTAGTCTCTGGCAGAGAGGCAAAGTGTTTTCAAGAGAAATGGTTAACCAATTGGACTTAGTCTCTGGCAGAGAGGCAAAGTGTTTTCAAGAGAAATGGTTAACCAATTGGACTTAGTCTCTGAACGGCAGGCAAATTGTGGCCTTGAGAAATGATTAACCAATTGGACTTAGTCTCTGGCGGAGAGGCAAAGTGTTTTCTCGAGAAATAATTAACCAATGAGGCCAATGGACCTCGGGTTGCATTGGCAGGCCGGGCAATGAGGCTCTTGGGCCCGCGAGAGCAAAATCCGTGCACAGACGGAAGTCCATGAGGTCAGATCCGAGGCCTTTACCCGGCACCCGGTGGGGGTATTCCCGCAGAGAGTAGCGAATCTGCCCGGCGACGGGTCAAGTTGCAATTTCTGGCATGCCACTCATGGAGCTGGTTAATGAGTTCCCCGCGGAAGTCCCGATGAGGAAAGGGCAAAATGGCGTTTTGCGGGCTTTGGGGCCTCTTCGTCGGTAGGACTACCGCCCGACCTTACGGTTGGAATTGTCGGCAGGGGAGGTTGGCGGGGTACCTGCAGAATAGTAGGAGGTGGCAAATCGAGAATCGGTCGACATCGCCAAAAACCTTCTCGAGCCTCCAGGTCTGCAGGGACCGACCCAGGCTGCCGCCAAACCGACCGAGAGGCCCTGCCGGCGGCCATTTTTGGCCATTTTCGGCATTTTTCGCCTCTTTCGGCCGGGATGGAAAAGCGGCGGCCTGAAGCCCGGGCCTGCCCGGGGAGGCCTCCTAATCGCCCGGGGGACCGGATTTGCCCCGGTGAGAGCCCCCGAAACGTCCCGAAGCCGGCCGGGAAGGCGGCCAAGGGCGAAGCACCTCGCATTGCGTTGGCAGGCCGTGCAAAGTGGCCTCCGGGCCCGCGAGACAATGCAGGGTGCCCTCGGTGTGCCCCTGAGAAATGGTTAACCAAACGAAGGACAGTGCGGCTCGGATTGCATTGGCAGGCCGTGCAAAGGGGCCCCCGGGCCCGCGAGACGTTACAGATTGCCCTCGGTGAGCCCCTGAGAAATGGTTAACCAATTGGACTTAGTCTCTGGCAGAGAGGCAAAGTGTTTTCACGAGAAATGGTTAACCAATTGGACTTAGTCTCTGGCGGAGAGACAAAGTGTTTTCACGAGAAATGGTTAACCAATTGGACTTAGTCTCTGGCAGAGAGGCAAAGTGTTTTCAAGAGAAATGGTTAACCAGTTGGACTTAGTCTCTGGCAGAGAGGCAAAGTGTTTTCACGAGAAATGGTTAACCAATTGGACTTAGTCTCTGGCGGAGAGGCAAAGTGTTTTCAAGAGAAATGATTAACCAATTGGACTTAGTCTCTGGCGGAGAGACAAAGTGTTTTCAAGAGAAATGGTTAACCAATTGGACTTAGTCTCTGGCAGAGAGGCAAAGTGTTTTCAAGAGAAATGGTTAACCAATTGGACTTAGTCTCTGGCAGAGAGGCAAAGTGTTTTCCAGAGAAATGGTTAACCAATTGGACTTAGTCTCTGGCAGAGAGGCAAAGTGTTTTCCAGAGAAATGGTTAACCAATTGGACTTAGTCTCTGGCGGAGAGACAAAGTGTTTTCAAGAGAAATGGATAACCAATTGGACTTAGTCTCTGGCAGAGAGGCAAAGTGTTTTCACGAGAAATGGTTAACCAATTGGACTTAGTCTCTGGCAGAGAGGCAAAGTGTTTTCAAGAGAAATGGTTAACCAATTGGACTTAGTCTCTGGCGGAGAGACAAAGTGTTTTCAAGAGAAATGGTTAACCAATTGGACTTCGTCTCTGGCAGAGAGGCAAAGTGTTTTCAAGAGAAATGGTTAACCAATTGGACTTGGTCTCTGAACGGCAGGCAAATTGTGGCCTTGAGAAATGATTAACCAATTGGACTTAGTCTCTGGCGGAGAGGCAAAGTGTTTTCACGAGAAATGGTTAACCAGTTGGACT
>NW_027598511.1:0-37500 GCF_964194155.1 Cetorhinus maximus
GACTCCAGGGGCAGCAGTCCCTCTCTCTCAATCTCTCTCACCATCTCTCTCTCTGTCTCCCTCTCTCTCACCATCTATCTCTCTGTCTCTCTCTCTCAATCTCCCTCACCATCTCTCTCTCCCTCTCTCTCAATCTCTCTCACCATCTCTCTCTCTGTCTCCCTCTCTCTCAATCTCTCTCACCATCTATCTCTCTGTCTCTCTCTCTCAATCTCCCTCACCATCTCTCTCTCCCTCTCTCTCAATTTCTCTCACCCTCTCTCTCTCTGTCTCCCTCTCTCTCAATCTCTCTCTCAATCTCTCTCACCATCTATCTCTCTGTCTCTCTCTCTCAATCTCCCTCACCATCTCTCTCTCCCTCTCTCTCAATCTCTCTCACCATCTCTCTCTCTGTCTCCCTCTCTCTCAATCTCTCTCATCATCTATCTCTCTGTCTCTCTCTCTCAATCTCCCTCACCATCTCTCTCTCTCCCTCTCTCAATCTCTCTCACCATCTCTCTCTCTATCTCCCTCTCTGTCAATCTCTCTCACCATCTATCTCTCAATCTCTCTCATCGCCTCCCTCTCTGCCTTTCACACTCTCAATATCTCTCTCCATTTCTCCATCTCTCTCTTCTCAATCTCACTCCCCATCTCTCTCTCGCTGTCTCTCTCTCTCTCTGTCTGACTGTCTGCATCTCTTTTTCATTCCTTTTCTCTCTCTCTTTGTCTCAGATGCTCTCTCATTTTCAGTTTATTTCTGTCTTTCTGATACTCACTCTCTCTCTCTTGACCTCTTTTTCTGTCCCCCCATCTGTCCCCCAACCCCTCAGGCTCTCTCTCACCCTCTCTCTGTCTCTCCCTCTCCCCATCCCTCTCTTCTCTCTCTCTTTCTCCCTCTATTGAACAGTTTAACCTACGTTCACTGGGGGCTGTCGTGTTGTTTTTGATGTGTCTCATATTCATGTAGTCGGTGTCCTGCTCCATGGTTTGTGTCTGAGGGGTCTCTCTCCTCTGTTCCTGTCCTGTCTGCTTCTCTCTCTCTCTCAGATGTGTCTCAGTCTTTCCTCAGACTCTATGTCAGGGCAAAAGCTTCCTCAAAACCATTTCTGCCTCTTCGTTCCATTTCTCAATGACACTTCCCCTGAGATCAGAATGAGAGGCTGGTTGTACTGACTCCAGGGGCAGCAGTCCCTCTCTCTCAATCTCTCTCACCATCTCTCTCTCTGTCTCCTTCTCTCTCAATCGCTCTCACCATCTATCCCTCTGTCCCTCTCTCTCAATCTCTCTCACCATCTCTCTCTCTCTCAATCTCTCTCACCTTCTCTCTCTCTGTGTCCCTCTCTCTCAATCTCTCTCACCATCTATCTCTCTGTCCCTCTCTCAATTTCCCTCACCATCTCTCTCTCTGTCCCTCTCTCTCAATCTCCCTCACCATCTCTCTCTCTCTCTCAATCTCTCTCACCGTCTCTCTATCTCTCGCACTCTCTCTCTCACTATCTTTCTCTCTGTCACAATCTCTCTCACCATCTGTCTCTCTCTATTTCTCTCACTGTCAATCTCTCTCACCATATCCCACTCTGTCTTCCTCTCTCTCAATCTCTCTCACCATCTGTCTCCGTCTCCCTCTCTCTCAATCTCTCTCACCATATCTCTCTCTGTCTACATCTCTGTCACCATCTCTCTCTCCCTCTTTTTCCCCCCTGTCTCTCTCTCTCCCTTTCTCCCCCCCTCTCTCTCCCTGTTTCTCCTGCTCTCTCTCTCTCCGTCTCTACTTCTCTCCCTTTTTCTCTCTCCCTCTCTCTCTCTCCCACTCTCTCTCTGCCTCCCCCTCTCTCTCTGTCTCTCTCTCTGTTTCTCAATCCCTCTCCCTCCCTCTCTTTCTCTCACTCTCTCTCACTTTCTCTGTCTCACTCTCTCTGCCTCTCCCTCTCTCCCTCCCTCTCTCTGTCTCTGTGTTTCCCTCTCCCTCTCTCTCCCTGTATCTCCCTTCCTCTCCCTCTCCCCCTCCTTCTCTCCCCCTCTCCCTCTCCCTCCCCCTCCTCTCTCCCTCTCCCTCCCTCTCTCCCTCTCCCTCCCTCTCTCTCTCCCTCTCCCTCTCTCCCTCCTTCTCTCCCTCCCTCCCTCTCTCTGTCTCTGCAGTTTGTGGATTGGTTTCTCCCGGTCCTGCCGGGAGTTTGGGCTGACAATCCGTGTCAGGAAGAGTGACCGTTCCGGCCTGGGACGTGGAGCCTCCTCCTCCCGCCCACATTGAGAGCCTGACTCGGGGAGAGCGTGGGCAGTTTCCCAGGCCCTGGCTCTACATTTCCCCGCTCTCCTGTCCCCTTGAGGCTGAAATCAGCCCCGAGGTTTGTCCAGACCGCAGCTCCCGTGTCCGAGCTGGGAATTGGCGTGTGGACCCGGAGAAGACAAAGCTCAGGGCGGCCCAGCCGAGTGTTGCCAGCGGCCTCCTGGACAGGAGAGAGGCCCGGACAGCGGATTGTGGTCAAGGGAAGGGGCTGCGCACCTTCCTCCCCCACTCCCTGCCCCCCGAACCCCAAACCCCCCAAAACCCCCCCCGAACCCCCAAACCCGCCCCTCCCCCCGACCCCCCCCGACCCCCAACCCCCCCCTGCCCCCCGAACCCCCAACCCCCCCCCGACCCCCAAGCCACACCCCCCCGGACCCCGAACCCCCCCCCCCACCACCCCCGAACCCCAGACCCCCAATACCCCCCCAGACACCCCGACCCCCAAACCCCCCTGACCCCCAAACCCCCCCTCCCCCGACCCCCAAAGCCCCCCCCCGAACCACCACCTCCCCCGACCCCCAAACCCCCCTCCCCCGACCCCCAAACCCCCACCTCCCCCCGACACCCAAACCCCCCCGACCCCCAAAACCGCCCCTCCCCCCGACCCCCAAACCTGCCCCTCCCCCCGACCCCCCAAACCTGCCCCTCCCCCGACACCCAAACCTGCCCCTCCCCCCGACCCCCCAAACCTGCCCCTCCCCCGACCCCCAAACCCGCCCCTCCCCCAACCCCCAAACCCGCCCCTCCCCCAACCCCCAAACCCGCCCCTCCCCCCGACCCCCAAACCCCCCTGACCCCCAAACCCCCCCTCCCCCGACCCCCAAACCCCAACCTCCCCCCGACCCCCAAACCCACCCCCAAACCACCACCTCCCCCGACCCCCAAACCCCCCCGACCCCCAAACCCCCAAACCCCCCCGACCTCCCCTCCTCCGACCCCCAAACCCCCCCGACCCTAAAACCCCCCCGACCCCTAATCCCGCCCCTCCCCCCGACCCCCAAACCCGCCCCGACCCCCCAAACCCCCCCGACCCCCAAACCCCCCTCCCCGACCCCCAAACCCGCCCCTCCTCCCGACCCCCAAACCCCCCCGACCCCCAAACCCCCCCGACCCCCAAAGCCCCCCCCGAACCACCACCTCCCCCCGACACCCAAAACCCCCGACCCCCAAACCCGCCCCTCCCCCCGACCCCCCAAACCTGCCCCTCCCCCGACCCCCAAACCCGCCCCTCCCCCCGACACCCAAACCCCCCCGACCCCCAAACCCCCCCTCCCCCCGACCCTAAAACCCCCCCCGACCCCCAAACCCGCCCCTCCCCCCGACCCCCCAAACCTGCCCCTCCCCCGACCCCCAAACCCGCCCCTCCCCCCGACACTCAAACCCCCCCGACCCCCAAACCCGCCCCTCCCCCTACCCCCAAACCCGCCCCTCCCCTCCCCCCGACCCCCAAACCCCCCTGACCCCCAAACCCCAACCTCCTCCCGACCCCCAAACCCCCCCCCCGAACCACCACCTCCCCCGACCCCCAAACCCCCCCGACCCCCAAACCCCCCCATACACCCCCGACCCTCAAACCCCCCTGACCCCCAAGCCCCCCGACCCCCAACCCCCCCGACCCCCAAACACCCCCGACCCCCAAACCCCCCCATACACCCCCGACACTCAAACCCCCCAAATCCCCCCGACCCCCAAATCCCCCCGACCCCCAACCCCCCCCCGACCCCCAAACCCCCCCCCGCCCCCCGACCCCCAACCCTCCCGACCCCCAAACCCCCCTCCCCCAAACCCCCCCGACCCCCAAACCCGCCCCTCCCCCCGACGCCCAAAACCCCCCCGACCCCCAAACCCGCCCCGACCCCCAAACCCCCCCGACCCCCAAACCCCCCCGACCCCCAACCCCCCCGACCCCCAAACCCCCCTGACCCCCAAACACCCCCGACCCCCAAACCCCCCCATACACCCCCGACCCTCAAACCCCCCAGACCCCCAAACCCCCTCCGACCCCCAAACCCCCCTGCCCCCCGACCCCCAACCCCCCCGACCCCCAAACCCCCCTCCCCCAAACCCCCCCGACCCCCAAACCCGCCCCTCCCCCCGACGCCCAAAACCCCCCCGACCCCCAAACCCGCCCCTCCCCCCGACACCCAGACCCCCAAACCCCCCCGACCCCCAAACCCGCCCCTCCCCCGACGCCCAAAACCCCCCGACCCCCAAACCCGCCCCTCCCCCCGACACCCAGACCCCCAAACCCCCCCGACCCCCAAACCGCCCCTCCCCCCAAACCCCCCTCCCCCCGACCCCACCTCCCCCGACCCCCAAACCCCCCCTCCCCCCGACCCTAAAACCCCCCCGACCCCTAATCCCGCCCCTCCCCCGACCCCCAAACCCGCCCCGACCCCCAAACCCCCAGACCCCCAAACCCCCCTCCCCGACCCCCAAAGCCCCCGACCCCCAAACCCCAACCTCCCCCCGACCCCCAAACCCCCACCTCCCCCCGACCCCTAAACCCCCCCCGAACCACCACCTCTCCAAACCCCCCTCCCCCGACCCCCAAACCCACCCTCCCCCGACCCCTAAACCCCCCTCCCCCGACCCCCGCACCCCCCCGACCCCCACACCCCCCCGACCCCCGCACCCCCCGACCCCCAAACCCCCCGATCCCCAACCCCCCGACCCCCAAACCCCCCCGACCCCCAAACCCCCCCGACCCCCAAACCCCCCTCCCCCCGACCCCCAAATCCCCCCGACCCCCAAACCCCCTCTCCCCCGACCCCCAAACCCCCCCTCCCCCTGACCCCCAAACCCCCCTCCCCCCGACACCCAAACCCCCCCCGACCCTCTAACCCCCTTTCCCTGACCCCCAAACCCCCTGACCCCCAAACCCCCCGTCCCCCGACTCCCAAAACCCCCGACCCCCAAACCCCCGACCCCCAATCCCCCCCCTCCCCGACCCCCAAACCCCCCTCCCCCCGACTGTGATACAAGGAGGGCAACGACCGAGAGCTCGAGTCCAGCTTGTTGGTGTTTCTCAATGTGGGGGTTGTTGTTGAATTTGTTGGTGTTTCTCAATGTGGGGGTTGTTGTTGAATTTGTTGGTGTTTCTCAATGTGGGGGTTGTTGTTGAATTTGTTGGTGTTTCTCAATGTGGGGGTTGTTGTTGAATTTGTTGGTGTTTCTCAATGTTGAGGTTGTTGTTGAACTTGTTGGTGTTATTAAATGCTGCGGTTGAATTTGTTGAGATTGTTGTTGAATTTGTTGGTGTTTTTCAATGTTGAGGTTGTTGTTGAATTTTTTAAATATTGGTGGACAGCCTATCACCAGAAATTGAGACAGAGAGGTCAAGGAAGGGAAGGGAAGTGTCAGAGATGGACCATGTGAAAATAATGGAGGGGTGGAGATTGGAAGCAAAGTTAATAAATTTTTCCAGGTCCAGACGAGAGCATGAAGCAGCACCGAAGTAATCATCGTTGTACCGGAGAAAGAGTTGTGGGAGGGCCCCGGAGTAGGACTGGAACAAGGAATGTTCCACATACCCCATAAAGAGATAGGCATAGCTGGGGCCCATGCGGGTACCCATAGCCACACCTTTTAATTGGAGGAAGTGAGAGGAGTTAAAGAAAAAATTGTTCAGTGTGAGAACAAGTTCAGCCAGACGGAGGAGAGTAATGGTGGATGGGGATTGTTCGGGCCTTTGTTCAAGGAAGAAGCTGAGAGCCCTCAGACCATCCCGGTGGGGGATGGAGGTGTAGAGGGATTGGACGTCCATGGTGAAGAGGAGGCGGTTGGGGCCAGAGAACTGGAAATAGTTGAGGTGATGTAAGGTGTCAGAGGAATCACGGATGTAGGTGGGAAGGGACTGGACAAGGGGAGAGAGAAGGGAGTCAAGATAACAAGAAATGAGTTCCGTGGGGCAGGAACAGGCTGACACGATCGGTCTGCTGGGGCAGTTCTGTTTGTGGATTTTGGGTAGGAGGTAGAATCGGGCCGTCCCAGGTTGGGCGACTGTCAGGTTGGAAGCTGTGGGAGGAAGATCTCCAGAGGAGATGAGGTCAGTGACAGTCCTGGAAACAATGGCTTGATGTTCAGTGGTGGGGTCATGGTCCAGGAGGAAGTGTCTATTCTGTTGAAGGGTCATGAGGACTTGACAGGTCAACTTTGTTCTTCTCCGCCGATGCTGCCAGACCTGCTGAGTTTTTCTATGTATTTCTGTTTTTGTTTTGGATTTCCAGCATCCGCAGTTTTTTGTTTTTATATTTTTATATTATATTGTTGTTGAATTTGTTGAGGTTGTTGTTGAATTTGTTGGTGTTTTTCAATGTTGAGGTTGTTGAATTTGTTGGTGTTTTTCAATGTTGAGGTTGTTATTGAATTTGTTGGTGTTTTTCAAGGTTGAGGTTGTTGTTGAAGTTATCGTTGTTTTGTGATCTTGATGTTTTACAACCTTGCCTCGCACATTGGAACGTTTGATCTGAAATAAGATCATCTTTCTTCTGCAGAATGTTGGAGGGTTTTTCATCCTGGACACCACGACCCTGTGATCATGGATTCGCTCATCAATCAGCTCCTTGTTTCTGCAAAGACTCACCTGAATGTGTAGGTCGGTTAGGAATAATCCAATAGATTCCCCAGGTTCTACGAGGGCTGGTTAGAATGTGTTTGTTGAATTACTAAGTCTCGCTTCGGGCTTAAGTGAGTGTCAAAGGTATTAGGAATGGGCTCAAGCCCGCGGTAGACTCCTCTGCCCTTTGACAACGCCATCTGCCACTGGACCTACTGCATACAGAAAGGTCCTGACCTGAAGCTTCTGCTCTTTCACCTGAAGGCCTGACGCTGCTCAATACTGGAGACAATGGTGTTTCCATAACTCCCACTGCTGGCCTCTCTGCAGGCACTCGGGGCGGTTAAATGGACCAGGTAGGGGCAGGGGCTGCTGACCAGGGACAGTCATCCTTACCTCCCTCCAGTGTTCTTCCTTCTTCCATCGATGTGTTACAAGCTGCTATCGAGCTGCTGTCACCCTGTGGTTACTTCGAGGGCAACCATGTGTTTTATGCATCAATGTCTCCACGGCTGCCACCATGTTATATAATGGTCCTTCCATCTTGGCCTTTAGGCATGGGACTTGGCTATTGGGCACCCTGTAGATTCTCTTTGGTATCTGCCCAACAGTTGTTTACTAGTACGACTTGTGAACAGGTTACAGAGTAGGCACATTACACCTAGGCATGTTTCCAACCCCTCTCTCTCTTTCAAGAGTCTAACTCATGACTGATTGAGGTTATTGATATATCATCATCTATGTCATATATGAGCATATCACACCTGTTAACCCTTTATGCTCCAGAACAGACGACATGGGCACAGTCTCTAAAAACATTACTCTGGGGTTGTTCCAGAGGACTGGAGAATTGCGTTACCACCTTGCTCAACACAGGGTGAAAAGATAAACCCAGCAACTACAAGCCAGTTAGTTTAACCTTGACGGTGAGGAAGCTTCTGGAAACAATAATCCAGGAGAAAATTAAATCGTCACAAGGACAAATGCAGGTGAATTAAGGAAAACCAGCATGGATTTGTTCTGGGAAAATACTGTTTAATGAACTTGCTGGAGTTTTATTGATAAAGGAAGAGAGAGGGTCGATGAGGGTACCACTGTAGATGTAGTGTACATGGACTTCCAGAAGGCATTTGATACAGTGCCGCACAACAGGCTTGTGAGCAAAGTTATAGCTCATGGGATGAAAGGGATAGCAGCAACGTGAATAGAGAGGGAGAAACTGTCCCATTGGGGGAAGGAGCGAGGACGAGAGGGACACAGATTTCAGTTAATCGGTAAAAGAAGCAGTTGTGTTTTCCTGCTCGTTGTGGTCACTTCCTGGGTAAACATCAGGACACCAAACACACCTAAGGGATTGGTTACAGCAAAAGTGCATAGGTTGGTGTATGAAGGAATTGAGAAGTTAGGAGCAGTATTACAAAGTTGGAGATCTTGTACACATGTCTGAGTTGGTAGGTTCCTCAGAACGAACTATTCCGGACAGGAGAGGGACAGGCAAACTGTACTTCTGTCTCTCACCAACTGTCCGCACGCAGAAGATGTTTTGAATTCTTTGTGAAGTGTGTTGTGGTGTGTTTTCCCAAACCCTCAGTGTGTCTGATCCACTATACTAATCACTCACAGCAAACTCACATTATGATCAACTCGGGTTAGTTTATTTACATTTAAAATCCGGGGCAGGAATGTTCACAATGTCACACTCACACTCGCACACACACAACTCACACACCACATATACACAACACATACACTCACACACAGACACACACAACATATACACACACGCACACACAAACACACACACTCACTCACACACGGACACATACAAACACACACACGGACACATAGAGACACGCAAACACACACACACAAACACACACATACACACAAACATATACATACAAAAATACATACACATACAAAGACACACAAAAAAATATGCACCCACATACACACAGACGCACACATACGCACACACACACACACACACAGAAATGGAGGATAGACAAAGGAAACTTTTACAACTATAGATTGTAACAGTACAAGAATCACGGAGATGAACATGAGTTCACGTGATTTCCAGAGTCTGAGAAGAAAAAGTCCAAAGGCTATTTCCGATGTGACCGGGTTCAGTCCCGAGTCCAGTGAGAGCTTACTGCACGCAAATTGAATGCCTCGTTTCTGACATGACAACCATGAAAACATTGTAAGGAGTTGCTTCATTGGCTGCAAAAGTACATTGGGGATCTCCTGAATTAGTGAAAGGAGCTAGAAAAATGCAGGGCTTCTGTCCTGTAATATTTTGTCGGATTCCTGCCTGGATTTATAATGGGGTTTTCCTATGTCAACCGTCACGCTGTCATTCCCGCCTCCCACCACTGGTGGTGCTGCAGGAGGCTCCTCCTGGGAGAAAAGGGGAACAGATGAACTTTCACCTTACGGACGTGGCCTCGGGCAGTCGGGGATTGTGGGGAATGGAGGAGGGGCTGGGGATCTTTGGACAATCCTGACCCTCTCGTTCTGTGTCCCAGTCTCTCTTCAGGAACAATATTTCTCAATATCAGCTGCCTCGACGCAGCGCAGTGCCTTTTTCTCACAGATGAAAGGGAGGCGATCGGTACAACTGACATCATTCCAGCCGTTTATTCTGATGCTGGTGCAGTTTTCATTACCATTCACATTATTCGGTTCACCCTGATCCCATCGAGTAAAACTGGGAAATGGGGAAATCAAAAATACTGTTAAAAGTCCGACACATTCCTGCACAGAATCAACAAGATTCCTACAGCCCGGTAGAAATCCCAAACTAATTCCACTCTCTACCCATAGCCCTGTATCAATCCCAAACTAATCCCACGGTCCCGCTCTCTCCCCATAGCCCTGTATCAATCCCAAACTAATCCCACTGTCCCGCTCTCTCCCCATAGCCCTGTATCAATCCCAAACTAATCCCACTGCCCCGCTCTCTCCCCATAGCCCTGTATCAATCCCCAAACTAATCCCACTGTCCTGCTCTCTCCCCATAGCCCTGTATCAATCCCAAACTAATCCCACTGTCCCGCTCTCTCCCCATAGCCCTGTATCAATCCCAAACTAATCCCACTGCCCCGCTCTCTCCCCATAGCCCTGTATCAATCCCCAAACTAATCCCACTGTCCTGCTCTCTCCCCATAGCCCTGTATCAATCCCAAACTAATCCCACTGCCCCGCTCCCTCCCCATAGCCCTGTATCAATCCCCAAAATAATCCCCCTGTCCCGCTCTCTCTCTCCATGCGACGCTAGGACTCACCTCACTGGGGTCCCATCCACCCATTTCCAGTTTCCTTCACTCTCTCGATCTGTTAGTCCGATCCAGTAAGTCCCAAGATTGTTCTCAACAGAGTTCTTTATGAAATTCTGCAGCAGATATAATGATATGGTGTGAACAGTTAGTTTTATGGCCTTAATTCACAGTGACACAGACACACACACACAAACACACACACAACTGATCCCCAAAATGCCCCAAACTCTTCCTCAGGAAATTCTCCCTCATTCCCTCTGATTAAATATCGGGAAGACTGAAGTTGTTGTTTTCCGTCTCTGTTCCAAACTCCATTCCCGAGTTACCGACTCCATCCTGGGAACTCTGAGTCCGAACCAGACTGTTCACAACCCTGGGGTCATGTTTAACCTGGAGATGGGATTCCCACCTCATATCTACATCGTCACCAAGACGGCCTCTTCCAAACTCCGTAACATCGCCCAGAACCACACCGGGCTCAGCTCATCGACTGCTGAAACCCTCGTTCATGTAGTGTAGAGGGAACATTACTCTGTATCTAACCCCGTGCTGTACCTGTCCTGTGAGTGTTTGATGGGGACGGTGTAGAGGGAGCTTTACTCTGTATCTAACCCCGTGCTGTACCTGTCCTGTGAGTGTTTGATGGGGACGGTGTAGAGGGAGCTTTACTCTGTATCTAACCCCGTGCTGTACCTGTCCTGGGAGTGTTTGATGGGGAGGGTGTAGAGGGAGCTTTACTCTGTATCTAACCCCGTGCTGTACCTGTCCTGGGAGTGTTTGATGGGGACGGTGTAGAGGGAGCTTTACTCTGTATCTAACCCTGTGCTGTACCTGTCCTGGGAGTGTTTGATGGGGACGGTGTAGAGGGAGCTTTACTCTGTATCTAACCCCGTGCTGTACCTGTCCTGGGAGTGTTTGATGGGGACGGTGCAGAGGGATATTCTCTTTCTCTATCTCATTCTGACAGATGCGTCTGTCATTCTCACCTGTTCCTGTTCTGTATTTATGATGATGAGGTGTGAATGTTCAGATTCACATTGTAGTTTTGCCGAGTCCCAATCCTTGCTCTTCGTTGACAATCTATAGCAATGATGATTATGAACTTTCCAGCCGCTAGGACAGAGAGACTCTGCAAAATTATGAAGACTTAGTTCAGAGAAATACATCGGGACATTAGGAACAGGAGGAGGCCATTCAGCCCCTCTCGAGCTTGATCCACAGGAGCAGGAGGAGGCCATTCAGCCCCTATCGAAACTGTTACACAGGAACAGGAAGAGGCCATTCGGCCCCTCTCGAGCCTTTTACACAGGAACAGGAGAAGGCCATTCAGCCCCTATCGAAACTGTTACACAGAAACAGGAAGAGGCCATTCGGCCCCTCTCGAGCCTGTTACACAGGAACAGGAGGATCCCATTCGGCCCCTCTCGAGCCTGTTACACAGGAACAGGAGGATCCCATTCGGCCCCTCTCGAGCCTATTACGCAGGAACAGGAGGAGGCCATTCAGCCCCTCTCGAGCCTGTTACACAAGAACAGGAGGAGACCATTCAGCCCCTCTCGAGCCTGTTACACAGGAACAGGAGGAGGCCATTCAGCCCCTCTCGAGCCTGTTACACAGGAACAGGAGGAGGTAATTCAGCCCCTCTCGAGCCAATTACACGGGAACAGGAGGAGGCCCATTCAGCGCCAACTCACCCGAGCAGTTTCGGAGAACGGTGCAGACGGATCTGAGGTTCCGGAGCGTCTTTTCAAGGGTCTCGGACATGTTCTGGATCTTTCCGTTCAGCCCCGTCATGTTCTTGTCCATCTGTAGGACTGAGAGAATCACAGGGTCACAGAACTCACAGGATCAAAGAACCACAGGGTCTGAACCGGACAGAAGGAGGCCATTTGGCCCATCGTGTCCGCACCGGCTCTCCAAATGAGCGTTAGGACCCAGTGCCATCACCTTGCCTTTTCCCCCCTGTACCCCTGCACATTGTATCTGTTCAAATAACCATCCAATGCCCCCTTGTATGCCTCGATTGAACCTGACTCTACATATTCGTCCAGCCAAAATCAATCACTTCACACTTCTCTATGTGAAACTTTGTCAATCCCCGACCTGCCCACTCCTCCACCAGTCGATATCACAACAGAGCTGGAGTGAGTCATCTGGATGTGGGATATGTCAGAATGTTACAGTGAGGGGTGTGGGATATATCAGACTGATACAGTGAGGGGTGTGGGATATATCAGAGTCTTACAGTGAGGGGTGTGGGATATATCAGAGTGTTAGAGTGAGGGGTGTGGGGTATATCAGAGTGATACAGTGAGGGGTGTGGGATATATCAGACTGATACAGTGAGGGGTGTGGGATATATCAGAGTGTTACAGTGAGGAGTGTGGGATATATCAGACTGATACAGTGAGGGGTGTGGGATATATCAGAGTCTTACAGTGAGGGGTGTGGGATATATCAGAGTGTTAGAGTGAGGGGTGTGGGGTATATCAGTGTGTTACAGTGAGGAGTGTGTGATATATTAAAGTGTTAAAGTGAAGGTTGTGGAATATATCAGAGTGTTTCAGTGCGGGAAATGGGACATATCAGGGTGTTACAGTGAGGGCTGTGGGATATATCAGAGTGTTACAGTGAGGGGTGTGGGATATATCAGAGTGTTACAGTGAGGGGTGTGGGATATATCAGAATGTTACAGTGAGGGGTGTGTGATATATCAGAGTGCTACAATTAATTGTGTGGGATAGATCAGAATGTTACTATGAAGTGTGTGGGATATATCTGAGTATTATAATACGGGGTGTGGGATATATCAGAGTGTTACATTGTGGCATAAGACATATATCAGAGTATTAGACATTGGTGTGGGATATAGCAGAGACTGACAGTGAGGGGAATGGGAAATTTCAGGGTGTTGCCGTGAGGGATGTGGGATATATCAGAGGGTTACAGTGGGGCATGTGGGATATTTCAGTGTGTTACAGTGAGAGGTGTGGGATTTCTCAGGGCGTTAGAGTGAGGGGTGTGGGATATATCACAGTGTTACAGTGGGGCGTGTGGGATATATCACAGTGTTACAGTGGGGCGTGTGGGATATATCAGAGTTTTACAGTGAGGGGTGTGGGATATATCACAGTGTTACAGTGAGGGGTGTGGGGTATATCAGTATGTTACAGTGAGGGGTGTGGGATATATCAGAGTGTTACAGTGAGGAGTGTGTGATATATCAGAATGTTAAAGTGAGGGGTGTGGGATATAGCAGAGTGTTACAGTGAGGGATGTGGGATATATCAGAGCGTTACAGTGAGGGGTGTAGGATATAGCAGAGTGTTACAGTGAGGGATGTGGGATATATCAGAGCGTTACAGTGAGGGGTGTAGGATATATCAGAGTGTTACATGAGGGGTGTGGGATATATCAGGGTGTTACAGTGAGGGGTGTGGGATATATCAGAGTGTTACAGTGAGGGGTGTGGGATATATCAGAGTGTTACAGTGAGGGGTGTGGGATATATCAGAGCATTACAGTGAGGGTTGTAGGATATATCAGAGTGTTACAGTGAGGGGTATGGGGTATATCAGTATGTTACAGTGAGGGGTGTGGGCTATATCAGAGTGTTACAGTGATGGATGTGGGATATATCAGGGTGTTACAGTGAGGGTTGTGGGATTTATCAGAGTGTTACAGTGAGGGATGTGGGATATATCAGAGTGTTATAGTGAAGGGTGTGGGCTATATCAGAGTGTTACAGTGATGGATGTGGGATATATCAGGGTGTTACAGTGACGGTTGTGGGATATATCAGACTGTAACTTTGAGCGGTGTAGGATATATCAGAGTGTTACAGTGAGGGGTGTTGGAGATATCAGAGTGTAACAGTGACGGGTATGGGATATATCAGAGGATTACAGTGAGGGGTGTGGGATATATCACAGTTAAAGTGAGTGATCTGTGATATACCACAAAGCTACAGTGGGTGTGTGGGATATATCAGAGTGTTACAGTGAGGGGTGTGGGATATATCATAGTGTTACAGTGAGGGGTGTGGGATATATCATAGTGTTACAGTGAGGGGTCTGGGATATATCAGTGTTAGAGTGAGGGGTGTGGGATATATCAGAGTGTTACAGTGAGGGGTGTGGGATATATCAGGGTGTTACAGTGAGGGATGTGGGATATTTCAAAGTGTGACAGTGAGGGGTGTGGGATATATCAGTGTGTGACAGTGAGGCATCTGGGATATATCTGTGTTACAGTGAGAGTTGTGGGATATATCAGAGTGTTACAGTGGGGCGTGTGGGATATATCAGAGTGTTACAGTGAGGGGTGTGGGATATATCAGAGTGTTACAGTGGGGCGCGAGGGACATATCAGAGTGTTACAGTGGGGCGTGTGGTGTATATCAGAGAGTTACACTGAGGGGTGCAGGATATATCAGAGTGTTACAGTGAGGGGTGTGGGATATATCAGAGTGTGACAGTGATGGGTGTGGGATATATCAGGGTGTTACAGTGAGGGGTGTGGGATATATCCGAGTGTTACAGTGAGGGGTGTGGGATATATCCGAGTGTTACAGTGAGGGGTGTGGGATATATCGGAGTGTTACATTGAGGGGTGTGGGATATATCAGTGGGTTACAGTGAGGCATCTGGGATATATCTGTGTTACAGTGAGGGGTGTGGGATATATCAGAATGTTACAGTGAGGGGTGCGGGATATATCGGAGTGTTACATTGAGGGGTGTGGGATATTTCAAAGTGTTACAGTAAGGAGTGTTGCATATATCAGAGTGTTGCAGTGAGGGATGTTGGATATATCAGAGTGTAACTGTGAGGCGTGTAGGATATATCAGAGTGTTAGAGTGAGGGGTGTGGGATATATCAGAGGAATACAGTGAGGGGTGTGTGATATATCAGAGTGTTACAGTGAGGTGTGCGGGATATATCAGAGTGTTACATTGAGGGGAGTGGGATATTTCAAAGTGTTACAGTGAGGGGTGTTGGATATATCAGAGTGTCACTGTGATGGGTGTAGGATATATCAGAGTGTTAGAGTGAGGGATGTGGGATATATCAGAGGATTACAGTGAGGGGTGTGGGATATATCACAGTTAAAGTGAGTGATCTGTGATATACCACAAAGCTACAGTGGGTGTGTGGGATATATCAGAGTGTTACAGTGAGGGGTGTGGGGTATATCAGAGTGTTACAGTGAGGGGTGTGGGATATATCAGAGTGTTACAGTGAGGGGTGTGGGATATATCAGATTGTTACAGTGAGGGGTGTGGGATATATCAGAGTGTTACATTGAGGGGTGTGGGATATATCAGTGGGTTACAGTGAGGCATCTGGGATATATCTGTGTTACAGTGAGGGGTGTGGGATATATCAGAATGTTACAGTGAGGGGTGCGGGATATATCGGAGTGTTACATTGAGGGGTGTGGGATATTTCAAAGTGTTACAGTAAGGAGTGTTGCATATATCAGAGTGTTGCAATGAGGGATGTTGGATATATCAGAGTGTAACTGTGAGGCGTGTAGGATATATCAGAGTGTTAGAGTGAGGGGTGTGGGATATATCAGAGGAATACAGTGAGGGGTGTGTGATATATCAGAGTGTTACAGTGAGGTGTGCGGGATATATCAGAGTGTTACATTGAGGGGAGTGGGATATTTCAAAGTGTTACAGTGAGGGGTGTTGGATATATCAGAGTGTCACTGTGATGGGTGTAGGATATATCAGAGTGTTAGAGTGAGGGATGTGGGATATATCAGATGATTACAGTGAGGGGTGTGGGATATATCACAGTTAAAGTGAGTGATCTGTGATATACCACAAAGCTACAGTGGGTGTGTGGGATATATCAGAGTGTTACAGTGAGGGGTGTGGGGTATATCAGAGTGTTACAGTGAGGGGTGTGGGGTATATCAGAGTGTCACAGTGAGGGGTGTGGGGTATATCAGATTGTTACAGTGAGGGGTGTGGGATATATCAGAGTGTTACCGTGAGGTGTGTGGGATATATCAGAGCGTTACAGTGAGGGGTGTGGGATATATCAGAGTGTTACAGTGAGGGTTGTGGGATATATCCGAGTGTTACAGTGAGGGGTGTGGGATATATCAGGGTGTTATAGTGAGGGTTGTGGGATATATCAGAGTGTTACAGTGAGGGGTGTGGGATATATCAGTGTTATAGTGAGGGGTGTGGGATATATCAGATTGTTACAGTGAGGGGTGTGGGATATATCAGGGTGTTACAGTGAGGGGTGTGGAATATATCAGGGTGTTACAGTGAGGGGTGTGGGATATATCAGGGTGTTAGCGAGGGGTGTGGGATATATCTGAGTGTTATAGTGAGGTGTGTGTGATATATCATTGGCTGCGTCGTGTTTGAAAGGGATCGTAAACTTTTCCTTTTGCTGTATTCGAAAAGTGGCCCTTCTTCAACCAACAATTTCGATTAAGTTATTGAAAGCTGTAAAAAAGTTTTTTCCTATCTTCCTGTTATGTGCTTATGTTTGTGTATGAAGTTGTGATGACCCCCACACCCCCCACTGGGTTTGAATGTATGAATAAAATTTGCTACTGATTTAAACCTCGAGAGATGTTGCTGCTTCTCCCTTTAAAGTCTGAGTTTAGAAACTGAGGGATTGGGTAAACACACCACAGCCTATTTCCAACATGAAAACAGCCCTACTTATGGACAGAGGGTGAGAAAATAAAGGAGTTCAGTATTGCCTCCGTTCACTCTCTGTAACAGTTTGAGTGTGAGGTTCAGTTTCCTACCTTGGACTCTCAGCCCTATCGCAATAGCCAAACTGATGATTAAGACAATGAAGCAGGCGATGCCAAGATGTGTTGAAGTTATTGATCTTTTTCCTCCAGCTGTTTCCTGCCCAGTTTTACCTGGAATAGAGAAGTAAAGATTGACCCACGTTGAGCAGCCTGTGTAACTGCACGGAACAGACAATGGTGACGTATCTACCTCCCTTATCGAGAGGAACAACAACCACGTTACTCGTTTATATCCCTCGTTTCACATCCCAGCGCATGGTACAGGAGGCTTATCAAAGAGAATCGAACACCGAGTCACACAGGGAGATATTAGGGACAGGAAACCAAAAGCTCAGACACAGAGATTGGTACAAGGAGCGTCTTAAGGAGGGTAGAGAGAGAGAGACAGACAGAGAGAGAGAGAGCCGGATAAAAAGGGTGATAGATGGAGAGAAATGGAGAGAGACAGAGAGTGAGAGACAGATATATAGGAGGATAGGTTTAGCGAGAGTTCTCTGCAGCTCAGGGCCCAGGCAGCTGAAGGCTTTCGGGGATAAACATAGATACAGAGTAAAGGTTCTACCACACCATACCCATCAAACACTCCCAGCATAGGTAAAGCACCTGGTTAAATACAGAGTAAAGCTCCCTCTACACTGTCCCCATCAAACACTCCCAGTACAGGTACAGCACGGGGTTAGATATAGAGTAAAGGTCCCTCTACACTGTCCCCATCAAACACTCCCAGGACAGGTACAGCGTGGGGTTAGATACAGAGTAAAGCTCCCTCTACACCGTCTTCATCAAACACTCCCAGGAGAGGTACAGCACAGGGTTAGATACAGAGTAAAGCTCCCTCTACACCGTCTTCATCAAACACTCCCAGAGCAGGTACAGCACGGGGTTGGATACAGAGTAAAGCTCTCTCTACACTGTCCCCATCAAACACTCCCAGTACAGATACAGCACGGGGTTAGATACAGAGTAAAGCTCCCTCTACACCGTCTTCATCAAACACTCCCAGGACAGATACAGCACGGGGTTAGATACAGAGTAAAGCTCCCTCTACACCGTCTCCATCAAACACTCCCAGGACAGGTACAGCACGGTGTTAGATACAGAGTAAAGCTCCCTCTACACCGTCCGCATCAAACACTCCCAGGACAGGTACAGCACGGGGTTAGACACAGAGTAAATCTCACCTCTCTCCCTCTCTCTCAATCTCCCTCACCATCTCTCTCTCTCTCTCCCTCTATCTGCCTCTGTCTCTCTCCATCTCTCTCTCACCATCTCTGTCTCTCTCACTCTCAATCTCTCTCATCGTCTTTCTGTCTCTCACTCTCGCAATCTCTCTCCGTCTCTCTCGATCTCTCACCACCTCTCTCTCTGTCTCTCGCACTCTCAATATCTCTCTCCATTTCTCAGCCTCTCTCTTTCTCAATCTCTCTCACACTCCCTCTCGCTCCCCGTCTATTCAACAGTTTAACCTACGTTCACTGGGGGCTGTCGTGTTCTTTTTGATGTATCTCATATTCATGTCGTCGCTGTCCTGCTCCATGATGTGTGTCTGAGGGGTCTCTATCCTCCGTTCCTGATGTGTCTGCTTCTCTCTCTCTCTCAGATGTGTCTCAGTCTTTCCTCAGACTCGATGTCAGGGCGAAAACTTCCTGAGAACTGTTTCTATTTTCTTCCTTTTTGTAATACCACTTCCCCTTAGATCTGTGTGACAAAGTGGTTCAGTTAACCATGTACAGCAGCTGATGAAGTCTTGACATTTTTGCCAAGCACAGGGAGAGCCAACATGGTTTCAGGGAACATCGGCAGAATTCAAAATCATTTCACAAGCCTCTCGACTGCTTGTTGTAACTGGAAAAGGTCTATACACTCAGACACCCACGCATGCTGATGCATAAACACAAGCACATACACACACAAACACTCACACACACGCTGACACATAAACACACACACACGCACATTCACACACACATGCTCACACACACACAATCACACAATCTCACACAGACACACATGCACACACACACGCATGTATGCGCGCACACACACACACGAACACACACACTCACCAACAAACACACACGCACACACACACTCTCTCACACCACATGTACACACACACACATATGTGCACACACACACATACACACTCTCACACACACACACAGAAACACACACACACTGAATGATCCTCAGAACCCTCCTGGAAACACTAACCAAAAACCTGGAAGCAAATATCACTTGTCATTTTATTCCAAAGTGGATGGTTTTTCTTCCTATTGGTCCTCCTGGTGAGCATTGAGGTCAGGCCTTGCCTTCACCGACCAGGCAGTGAGCGTAGGTACATCCATACGAACATGTGAACATAGGAACCAGGAGCAGCAGGAGGCCACTCAGCCCGTTGTGCCTGCCCCACCATTCAGTAAGACCATGTCCGATCTGAATGTAACCTTATTATGTCACAGCCAGGGGTAAAGGCCGAGGGCTTCAAATTCAAATCCCAGACGGAAACTTGAAACAACTGTTATAACCCATTTTTGCAATTTGTAAGTTTCCAGAAGCAGACTTTAAATTCAGTAGTAATAAGACCACTGGGTCTCAAGAGGTTTTTTTTTATAAAACTAAATTAAACATTCATTAATACAAGGCAGACTGTAAACACATACATACGTCTACAAAATTGCTACTATGATAACTACAAAAATCGTCTACTTAATCTGACTCTCAGTTAGACTCCCAGTAAAGCAACAGTAAATCTCAGATTTAAACAGACCCCTGGCAAAGCAGACCCTAGACAGCCACATTTAAAATGAGTTTCTTGCAGCTCTGGGTCCTTGCAGACAGCAGCTTTGTACTTCTCACACTTGTTGGATCTGAAAGTGCCTCTGCCTTACACACACTCTCCTTTTTCCTTTATACATATCTTTCTTTTCGAATTTTCCCTTGTGTCATTAGGCTTTTAGTTTTACCTCTCCTAACGATGACATTCTTTCATCCCACCAATTATATCAGGAAGCTGAAAAAAATAAATACATGGCTTGGCATCTTCTAGCTAGGTGTAAGATTTCACCCGCTCTTTTGAATGGTTTATTTAAAAATGCAAATTGCCCCCTTGACACCCATGTTTCCAAACTTCCTCATGTTTACCTAATTACCATTTCAAACCTACTTCTTTCTCTACATCAAATCCTCTAGACCAGTTATCTTTAATCCAATTAAGACACACACAAATGCACACACAGACACAGGCACCACTAAACTCTATTTTAAACAATAATTTCCAACAGCATTATAGAAATTAATATCTCTTCATAACACCTCAACCCCACATTCCCGCCTACCCCCGACACCCTTATTAATCCAGAATCCATCTCGCTCAGTCTTAAAAATATTCAAAGTCTCTACTTCCAGCGCCTTTTGAGGAAGGGAATTCCAAAGGCTCACGACCTTCTGAGAGAAAAAATTTCCCCTCATCTCTGTCTTAAATGAGCGACCCCTTATTTTTAAACAGTGACCCCTCATTCTCGATTCTCCCACAAGGGGAAACATCCTCTCCACATCCACCCTCTCAAGACCCCTCAGGATCTTGTATGTTTCAATCAAGTCCCCTCTCACCCTTCTAATCTCCAATGGATACGAGCCTAACCTGTCCAAACTTTCCTCATAAGACAGCCCGCCCATTCCAGGGATTAGTCTAGTAAACCTTCTCTGAATTGCTCCCAATGCATTTACATCCTTCCTTAAATAAGGAGACCAATACTGTGCACAATACTCCAGATGTGGTCTGACCAGCGCCCTGTACAACTGAAGGTCATAGAGTTAAGTTCTCTTCATTTGCTGAGATAAGACAGAGCTATGCTTTATTCTTTGATTATTGTCAGCTTAAACTTCGTACATTATTTGTTTGAATCTTCTGCATTTATTTTAAGGTGGATTTGAGCCTCTTGCATTTATTTACAGGTGGATTTGTTATTCTGCATGTAGTTCTACATTGGTTTGCTATCCTGTGTTTACTTTTAGGCAAATTTGCATCTCTTTTTAAGAACAACAAAGAACAAAGAAAAGTACAGCACAGGAACAGGCCCTTCGGCCCTCCAAGCCTGCGCCGATCATATTGCCCGTCAAATGGATTTCAATCTCCTGCATTTATTCTTAGGTGGATTTGAATGTCCTGCATTTATTTTGAGGTGGATTTGCGATCCTGAATTTCTTTTTAGGTGGATTTGAATCTCCTGCATTGATTCTTTAGTGGATTTGTTATCCTGCATTGCTTTTCTGGTGGCACAATCCTTAGAGAAAAAAAATTCTCCTCATCTCTGTCCTAAAAGGGCAACCTCTAATTTTAAAACAGTGGCCCCTATTTCTGGACTCATCCACAAGAGCCAACATCCTTTCCATGTACACCTTATCAAGTCCATTCAGGATCTTATAAAATTCAATCAAGACAAGCCTCACTTTTCAAACCCCCAGTAAAATCAAGCCCAGTCTGTCCAACCTTCCCTCATAAGACAACCCACTTATCCAGGTATCAATCTAGTAAACCTCCTCCGAACTGTCTCAAATGCATTTACATCCTTCCTTAAATAAGGAGGCCAAAACTGCACACAGTATTTGAGATGCCATCTCACCAATGCCCTGTATAACTGAAGCATAGCATTCTTACGTTAATGGGCCTCCTCCTGTTCCTGTGTAACAGGCTTGTGATGGGCTGAATGGCCTCCTATTGTTCCTGCATAACAGGTTCGAGAGGCTGAATGGCCTCCTCCTGTTCTTGTAGAACAGAGTTGACAGAGGCTGAATGGCCTCCTCCTGTTCCTGTGTAACAGTCTTGAGAGGGGCTGAATGGGCTTCCTCCTGTTCCTTTGAAACAGCCTCGAGAGGGGCTGAATGGCCTTCTCCTGTTCCTGTGTAACAGGCTTGAGAGGGGCTGAATGTCCTCCTCCTGTTCCTGTGTAACAGGCTCCGAGAGGGGCTGAATGGGCCTCCTCCTGTTCCTGTGTAACAGGCTTCGAGAGGGGCTGAATGGCCTCCTCCTGTTCCTGTGTAACAGGCTCCGAGAGGGGCTGAATGGGCCTCCTCCTGTTCCTGTGTAACAGGCTCCGAGAGGGGCTGAATGTCCTCCTCCTGTTCCTCTGTAACAGGCTCTGAGAGGGGCTGCGCAACAGGTCTCTCCCTCGAGCGAGCAGCCATTGTGGTCGGTGATATTTTTCACACGAGATTCTGTGAGAGATTGCGCTGCATCAACATGAATCATGGCCACATTACACTGACCACAGTTCAGCAGCAAAACCGCACAGAACGATGAGCTCATGAACGTTCACCAGGAACACCAGTCAACACAAAACCTCAATAATCTGAGAGTCTTTCAGGATAAAGAGAGCAAAAGTTCAACAGAGAGAGTGGAGTTGGCTTAAGCTTCACTTAGATGGTAAACTACCACCCTCTCTCTCTCTCTCACTCTCTCTCAGGGTGATATCTGTACACTGACTGGTGTCTCTCAGTCCCCTCTCTCTCAGGGAGATATCAGTACACTGACGGGTGTTTCTCAGTCCCTCTCTCTCAGGGAGATATCTGTACACTGACTGGTGTTTCTCAATCCCCTCTCTCAGGGAGATATCTGTACACTGACTGGTGTGTCTCAGTCCCATCCCTGTCAGGGAGATGTCTGTACACTGACTGGTGTCTTTCAGTCCCCTCTCTCTCAGTGAGATCTGAACACTGATTGGTGTCTCTCAGTCCCCTCTCTCTCAGGGAGATATCTGTACACCGACTGGTGTCTCTCAGTCCCACTCTCTCTCAGGGAGATATCTGTACACTGACTGGTGTCTCTCAGTCCCCTCTCTCTCAGGGAGCTATCTGTACACTGACTGGTGTCTCTCAGTCCCTCTCTCTCTCAGGGAGATATCTGTACACTGACTGGTGTCTCTCAGTCCCTCTCTCTCTCAGGGAGATATCTGTACACCGACTGGTGTCTCTCAGTCCCACTCTCTCTCAGGGAGATATCTGTACACAGACTAGTGTCCCTCAGTGCCTCTCAGTAATGATGCAAACAGTAACACAGGGTGCTGGGGGGAGAGGGGTTACTGAGTGACAGTGTTTATGGGAGCTGGAATAACATCAGTAGAGATACAGTCAGTAACACAGGGCGCTGGGGGCAGACAGGTTACTGAGTGACTGTAAGGGAGCTGGCTTAACATCAGTAGAAATACAGTCAGTAACACAGGGTGCTGGGGGAAGAGGGGTTACTGAGTGACAGTGTTTATGTGAGTTTCATTAACATCATTAGAGATACAGTCAGTAACACAGGGTGCTGGGGGGAGACAGGTTACTGAGTGACAGTGTGAGGGTGCTGAATTAACATCAGTGGAGATACCGTAGGCAACACAGGGCGCTGGGGGAGCGGGGTTTCTGAGTGACAGTGTGGGGGAGCGGGATTAACAACAGTAGAGATACAGTCAGTAACACAGGGTGCTGGGGGGAGAGGGGTTACTGAGTGACAGTGTGAGGGAGCTGAATTAACATCAGTGGAGATACAGTTAGTAACACAGGGTGCTGCGGGAGAGGGGTTACTGAGTGACTGTGTGAGGGAGCTGGATTAACATCAGTAGAGATACAGTCAGTCACACAGGGCACTAGGCGAGAGGGGTTACTGAGTGACAGTGTGAGGGAGGTAGATTGACATCAGAAGAGATACAGTCAGTAACACAGGGCGCTGGGTGGAGAGGAGTTGCGGTGTAACAGTGTGTGGGAGCGGTATTAACATCAGTAGTGATACAGCCAGCAAGACTGTGCGCTGCGGGGAGAAGGGTTACTGAGTGACAGTTGAGGGAGCTGGATTAACATCAGTAGAGATACAGTCAGCAAGAGAGTGCGCTGCGGGCAGAGGGGTTACTGAGTGACAACGTGAGGGAGCTGGATTAAAATCAATAGAGATACAGTCAGTAACACAGGGCACTGGGGTAGTGGTGTTGCTGAGTGACAGTGTGAGGGAGCTGGATTATCATCAGTAGAGATACAGTCAGTAACACAGGGAGCTGGGGGGAGAGAGGGGTTACTGAGGGACAGTGTGAGGGAGCTGGATTAACATCAGTAGAGACACAGTCAGTAACACAGGGCGCTGGGGGGAGAGGGGTTACTGAGTGACGGTGTGAGGGAGCTGGATTATCATCAGTAGAGATACAGCCAGTAACACAGGGCGCTGGGGGAGAGGGGTTACTGAGTGACAGTGTGAGGGAGCTGGATTAACATCAGTAGTGATACAGTCAGTAACAGAATGCGTTGGGGGAAGAGGGGTTACTGAGTGAGATTGTGGGGGAGCTGGATTAACATCATTGGAGGTACAGTCAGTAACATAGGGCGCAGGGGGGAGAGAGGTTACTGAGTGAGAGTGTGAGTGAGCTGGATTAACATCAGTAGAGGTACAGTCAGTAACGCAGAGCGCTGCGGGGAGATAGGTTACTGGAGTGACAGTGTGTGGGAGCTGGATTAACATCAGTAGTGATACAGTCGGTAACACAGGGTGCTGGGTGGAGAGGGGTTACTGAGTGACAGTGTGAGGGATCTGAATTAACATCAGTAGAGATACTGTCAGTAACAGAATGCGTTGGGGGAAGAGGGGTTACGGAGTGAGATTGTGAGGGATCTGGATTAACATCATTGGAGGTACAGTCAGTAACACAGGGTGCTGGGGGGAGAGGGGTTACTGAGTGAGATTGTGAGAGAGCTGGATTAACATCAGTAGAGATACAGTCAGTAACACAGGGGGCTGGGTTGAGAGGGGTTACTGAGTGACAGTGTGAGGGAGCTGGATTAACATTAGTAGAGATACAGTCAGTAACACAGGGCGCTGGGGGGAGAGGGGTTTCTGAATGACAGTGTGAGGGAGCTGGATTAACATCAGTGGAGATACAGTCAGTAACACAGGGTGCTGGGGGGAGAGAGGGGTTACTGAGTGAGTGTGTGAGGGAGCTGGATTAACATCAGTAGAGATACAGTCAGTAACACAGGGCGCTGAGGGGAGAGGGGTTTCTGAATGACAGTGTGAGGGAGCTGGATTAACATCAGTGGAGATACAGTCAGTAACATAGTGCGCTGGGAGGAGAGGTGTTACTGGAGTGACAGTGTGAGGGAGCTGCAATAACATCATTAGATATACAGTCAGGAACACAGGGCACTGAGGGGAGAGAGGGGTTACTGAGTGAGTGTGTGAGGGAGCTGGATTAACATCAGTAGAGATACAGTCAGGAACACAGGGCGCTGGGGAGACATGGGTTACTGTGTGACAGCGTGAGGGAGCTGGATTATCATCAGTAGAGATACAGTCAGTAACACAGAGCTCTGCGGGAGAGCGGTTACTGAGTGACTTTGAGGGAGCTGGTTTAACATCAGTAGAGATACAGTCAGTAACACAGGGCGCTGAGGGGAGAGGGGTGACTGAGTGAGAGTGTAAGGGAGCTGGATTAACATCAGTAGAGATACAGTCAGTAACACCGGGCGCTGGTGGAGAGGGGTTACTAAGTGACTGTGAGGGAGCTGGATTAAAATCAGTTGAGATACAGTCTGTAACACAAAGCGCTGGGGTGAGCGGAGTTACTAGAGTGGCAGTGTGTGGGAGCTGGATTAACATCAGTAGAGATACAGTCATCAAGACTGTGCGGTACGGGGTGAGGGGTGACTGAGTGACAGTTTGTGGGAGCTGGATTAACATCAGTAGAGATACAGTCAGTAACACAGGGCGCTGGGGGGAGAGGGGTTACTGAGTGACTGTGTGAGGGAGCTGGATTAACATCAGTAGAGATACAGTTGGTAACACAGGGTGCTGGGGGGAGAGGGGTTACTGAGTGACTGTGATGGAGCTGGATTAACATCAGTAGAGATACAGTCAGTAACACAGGGCGCTGGGGGGAGAGGGGTTACTGAGTGACTGTGATGGAGCTGGATTAACATCAGTAGAGATACAGTCAGTAACACAGGGCGCTGGGGGGGAGAGGTGTTACTTAGTGACACTAATTATTGCTATTAGTGAGACTTGGTTGCAGGAGGGGCAGGACTGGCAGCTCAATGTTCCGGGGTTCCGTTGTTTCAGATGTGATAGAGGGGGAGGGATGAAAGGGGAAGGAGTGGCATTACTAGTCAGGGAAAATATTGCAGCTGTGCATAAGCAGGACAGCCCGGAGGGCTCGTCTGCAGAGGCCATATGGGTGGATCTGAGGAATGGGAAAGGTGTGACCACACTAATAGGGTTGTATTATAGACTGCCCAATAGTCAGAGAGAATTGGAGGAGCAAATCTGTAGAGAGATAGCAGACCGATGTAAGAAACAGAAAGTTGTGATAGTAGGAGATTTTAACTTTCCACATATTGACTGGGACTCCCATACTGTAAAAGGGCTGGATGGCTTGGAGTTTGTCAAATGTGTTCAGGAAAGTTTTCTAAATCAATATATAGAGTTACCAACGAGAGAGGATGCAATACTTGATCTCCTATTAGGGAACCAGACAGGTCAGGTGACAGAAGTATGTGTAGGCGAACATTTTTGGTCCAGTGACCGCAATGTCATTAGTTTTAAGCTAATTATGGATAAGGATAGGTCTGGTCCTCGAATTGAGATTCTAAATTGGAGAAAGGCCAATTTTGTGGAAATGAGAAAGGATCTAGGAAGAGTGGATTGGCATAAGTTGTTTTCTGGCAAGGATGTGTTCAGTAAGTGGAAGGCATTCAAAGGCGAAACTTTGAGAGTGCAGAGTTTGCATGTCCTTGTCAGGATTAAAGGCAAAGTTAACAGCATAGGGAACCTTGGTTTTCAAGGGATATTGGCGATCTGGTTAAGAAGAAGAGAGAGGTGTATAGCAGGTATCGGCAACAAGAAGCAAATGAGGTACTTGTAGAGTATAGAAAATGTAAGAAAATACTAAAAAAGGAAATCAGGAAGGCAAAAAGAAGACATGAGGTTGCTTTGGCAGATAATGTGAAGGTAAACCCGAAGGGTTTCTACAAGTATATAAAGAGTAAAAGGATAGTAAGGGACACAATTGGTCCCCTTGAAGATCAGAGTGGTCATCTATGTGTGGAGCCTCACGAGATGGGGGAGATCTTAAACAGTTTTTTTGCATCAGTATTTACTCAGGAAACTGGCATAGTGTATAAGGAAGGAAGGGAAACAAGCAGTAGTTTCATGGAACATATAGAGATTAAAGAGGAGGAGGTGCTTGCTGCCTTACAGCGAATAAAGGTAGATAAATCCCCCGGGCCTGACATGATATTCCCTCAGACCTTGAGGGAGACTAGCGTAGAAATTGCAGGGGCCCTAGCAGAAACATTTAAAATGTCCTTAGCCACGGGTGAGGTGCCGGAGGATTGGAGGGTAGCTCATGTTGTTCCGTTGTTAAAAAAGGCCCCAAAAGTAAACCAGGTAATTACAGGCCAGTGAGCCTGACGTCAGTAGTAGGTAAATTTTTGTAAGGTGTTCTGAGAGATCGGATATATAATTATTTGGACAGCCAAGGGCTGGTTAAGGATAGTCAGCATGGCCTTGTGCGTGGTAGGTCGTGTTTAACGAGCCTTGTAGAGTTTTTTGAGGAGGTTACCAAGAAAGTAGATGAAGGAAAGGCTGTGAATGTTGTCTACATGGACTTTAGTAAGGCCTTTGACAAGGTCCCACATGGGAGGTTAGTTCAGAAGGTTCAGACATTTGGTATCCATGGAGAGGTTGTTAACTGGATTCGAAATTGGCTGTGTGGGAGAAGACAGAGAGTGGTAGTGGATGATTGCTTCTCAGACTGGAGGTCTGTGACTAGTGGTGTGCCTCAGGGCTCTGTACTGGGACCATTGTTGTTTGTTGTCTATATCAATGATTTGGATGATAATGTGGTGAATTGGATCAGCAAGTTTGCTGATGACACTAAGATTGGAGGCATTGTGGACAGCGAGGAAGGCTTTCAAAGCTTGCAGAGAGATCTGGACCAACTGGAAAAATGGGCCAGAAAATGGCAGATGGAATTTAATGCGGAAAAGTGTGAGGTGTTACATTTTGTAAGGTCAAACCAAGGTAGGACATACACAGTAAATGGTAGGGCACTGAGGAGTGCGGAGGAACAAAGGGCTCTGGGAGTTCAGATACATAATTCCCTGAAAGTGGCATCACAGGTAGACAAGGTTGTAAAGAAAGCTTTTGGCATACTGGCCTTCATAAATCAAAGTATTGAGTATAGGAGTTGGGATGTTATGGTGAGGTTGTATAAGACATTGGTGAGGCCAACTTTGGAGTATTGTGCACAGTTCTGGTCGCCTAACTACAGGAAGGATATCAGTAAGATTGAGAGAGTGCAGAGAAGATTTACTAGGATGTTGCCGGGTCTTAAAGAGTTGAGTTACAGGGAAAGATTAAACAGGTTAGGACTTTATTCCTTGGAGCGTAGAAGAATGAGGGGAGATTTGATAGAAGTTTACAAAATTGTGAGGGGTATAGACAGAGTAAATGCGAGTAGGCTCTTTCCACTTAGATTAGGAGAGATAAACACGAGAGGACATGGCTTTAGGGTGAAAGGGGAAAGGTTTAGGGGGAACTTCTTCACTCAGAGAGTGGTGAGAGTGTGGAACGAGCTACCATCTGATGTGGTAAATGCGGACTTCCTCTTAAGTTTTAAGAATAAATTAGATAGATACATGGATGGGAGACGTCTGGAGGGCTATGGACTAGGTGCAGGTCAATGGGACTAGCGGAATAATATTTCGGCACAGACTAGAAGGGCCGAATACCCTGTTTTCTGTGATGTAGTGTTCTATAGTTCAATGGTTCGATGTGAGGGAGCTGAATTAACATCAGTAGAGATACAATCAGTCACACAGGGCACTAGGGGAGAGGGGTTACTGAGTGAGATTGTGAGGGAGCTGGAATAACATCAGTAGAGATACAGTCAGTAACAAAGGGCGCTGGGATAGTGGTGTTGCTGAGTGGCTGAGTGACTGTGTGAGGGAGCTGGATTGACATCCATAGAGATACAGTCAGTAACACAGCGAGCTGGGTGGAGAGGCTTTACTGAGTGACAGTGTGAGGGAGCTGGATTAACTTCAGCAGAGATACAGTCAGTAATACAGGGTGCTGGGGTAAAGAGGGTATTGAGTGAGAGTGTGAGGGAGCTGGATTGACATCAGTTGAGATACAGTCAGTAAGACAGGGTGCTGGGGATGAGGGGTTACTGAGTGACAGTGTGAGGGAGCAAAAATAACAGCAGTAGAGATACAGTCAGTAACACAGGGCGCTGGGGGGAGAGGGGTTACTGAGGGACAGTGTGAGGGAGCAGGATTAACATCAGTAGAGATACAGTCAGTAACACAGGGAGCTGGGGGGAGAGGGGTTACTGGGTGACAGTGTGAGGGAGCTGGATTAACATCAGTAGAGATACAGTCAGTAACACAGGGCGCTGGGGGGAGAGGGGTTAATGAGTGACAGTGTGAGGGAGATGGATTAACTCCAGCAGAGGCACAGTCAGTAAAACAGGGTGCGGGGGGAGAGGGTTTACTGAGTGACAGTGTGAGGGAGCTGGATTAGCATCAGTAGAGATACAGTCAGTAACACAGGGCGCTGGGGCAGATGGGTTACTGGAGTGACAGTGTGTGGGAGCAGGATTAACATTAGAAGAGATACAGTCATTAATACAAAGTTCTGGGGGCGAAGGTTTACTGAATGACAATGTGAGGGAGCTGGATTAACATCAGCAGAGATACAGTCAGTAACACAGGGTGCTGGGGGGTGAGAGGTTACTGAGTGACAGTGTGAGGGATCTGAATTAACATCAGTAGAGATACAGTCAGTAACACAGGGCGCTGGGAGGAGAGGGGTTACTGAGTGACAGTGTGAGGGAGCTGGATTAACATTAGTAGAGATACAGTCAGTAACACCGGGCGCTGGTGGAGAGGGGTTACTGAGTGACGGTGTGAGGGAGCTAGATTAACATCAGTATAGATACAGTCAGTAACAAAGGGCGTTGGGGTAGTGGGGTTGCTGAGTGACAGTGTGAGAGAGGTAGTCAGTAACACAGGGCACTGTGGAGACAGGGGTTACTGAGTGACAATGCGAGGGAGCTGGATTAACATCAGTAGAGATACAGTCAGTAACACAGGGCGCTGGGGTGTAGAGGGGTTACTGAGTGACAGTGTGAGGGAGCTGGATTAACATCAGTAGAGATACAGTCAGTAACACAGGGCGCTGAGCGGAGAGGGGTTACTGAGTGACTGTGTGAGGGAGCTGGATTAACATCAGTAGAGATACAGTCAGTAACACAGGGCGCTGAGGGTGTGCGGTTGCTGAGTGACTGTGTGAGGGAGCTGGATTAACATCAGTAGAGATACAGTCAGTAACACAGGGCGCTGAGGGTGTGAGGTTGCTGAGTGAGTGTGTGAGGGAGCTGGATTAACTTCAGCAGAGATACAGTCAGTAATACAGGGTGCTGGGGTAAAGAGGGTATTGAGTGAGAGTGTGAGGGAGCTGGATTGACATCAGTTGAGATACAGTCAGTAAGACAGGGTGCTGGGGATGAGGGGTTACTGAGTGACAGTGTGATGGAGCAAAAATAACAGCAGTAGAGATACAGTCAGTAACACAGGGTGGTGGGGGGAGAGGGGTTACTGAGGGACAGTGTGAGGGAGCAGGATTAACATCAGTAGAGATACAGTCAGTAACACAGGGAGCTGGGGGGAGAGAGGGGTTACTGAGTGACAGTGTGAGGGAGCTGGATTAACATCAGTAGAGATACAGTCAGTAACACAGGGCGCTGGGGGGAGAGGGATTAATGAGTGACAGTGTGAGGGAGATGGATTAACTCCAGCAGAGGCACAGTCAGTAAAACAGGGTGCGGGGGGAGAGGGTTTACTGAGTGACAGTGTGAGGGAGCTGGATTAGCATCAGTAGAGATACAGTCAGTAACACAGGGCGCTGGGGCAGATGGGTTACTGGAGTGACAGTGTGTGGGAGCTGGATTAACATTAGAAGAGATACAGTCATTAATACAAAGTTCTGGGGGCGAAGGTTTACTGAATGACAATGTGAGGGAGCTGGATTAACATCAGCAGAGATACAGTCAGTAACACAGGGCGCTGGGGGGTGAGAGGTTACTGAGTGACAGTGTGAGGGAGCTGGATTAACATCAGCAGAGATACAGTCAGTAACACAGGGCGCTGGGGGGAGAGGGGTTACTGAGTGACAGTGTGAGGGATCTGAATTAACATCAGTAGAGATACAGTCAGTAACACAGGGCGCTGGGGGGAGAGAGGGGTTACTGAGTGAGTGTGTGAGGGAGCTGGATTAACATCAATAGAGATACAGTCAGTAACACAGGGCGCTGAGGGTGTGCGGTTGCTGAGTGAGTGTGTGAGGGAGCTGGATTAACATCAGTAGAGATACAGTCAGTAACACAGGGCGCTGAGGGTGTGAGGTTGCTGAGTGAGTGTGTGAGGGAGCTGGATTAACATCAGTAGAGATACAGTCAGTAACACAGGGCGCTGGGGGGAGAGAGGGGTTACTGAGTGAGTGTGTGAGGGAGCTGGATTAACATCAGTAGAGATACAGTCAGTAACACAGGGTGCTGGGGGGAGAGAGGGGTTACTGAGTGAGTGTGTGAGGGAGCTGGATTAACATCAGTAGAGATACAGTCAGTAACTTGGTAACCCATCCCCGCTCTTTAAGAGTGGTAAAGCCTCATTAGAATCAGGCCCCATCCTCCCCGGCACTGGGATCACAACCACCTCAACATGAAGGGTAAACCAGGTCTGAACTTTCTAAACACTCACATCCAAAATATAAAGTTATAAACTGCTCCAAACACCTCGAAAAACTGGGGTTCTCCTCACCCCCTCCCCCCAAACTGTGGGACTCCTCACCCCCTCCCCACAAACTGTGGGACACCTCACCCCCTCCCCCCCCAAACTGTGGGACACCTCACCCCCTCCCCCCACCCCGCAAACTGTGGGACTCCTCACCCCCTCCCCCCACCCCGCAAACTGTGGGACTCTCACCCCCTCCCCACAAACTGTGGGACACCTCACCCCCTCCCCCCCCAAACTGTGGGACTCCTCACCCCCTCCCCCCACCCCGCAAACTGTGGGACTCCTCACCCCCTCCCCACCCCCCCAAAACTGTGGGACTCCTCACCCCCTCCCGCAAACTGTGGGACTCCTCACCCCCTCCCCCCCAAAACTGTGGGACTCCTCCCCCCCTCCCCCCCCCCAAACTGTGGGACTCCTCAGCCCCTCCCCCCCACAAACTGTGGGACTCCTCACCCCCTCCCCCCCACAAACTGTGGGACTCCTCACCCCCTCCCCCCCACAAACTGTGGGACCCCTCACCCCCTCCCCCCAAACTGTGGGACCCCTCCCCTGAGGAGGGAGTGACTGGCCCGCTCTCTCGCTCCCGCTCTCTCGGAGATCTGCTCTCTCTCTCACTTTTACGACGGTGATGACCTGTTCTTCTCGAGTCACTGACCACTGGACCGGAGCCTCCAGAGGAGGAACTGCAGGCAAACGCTTCACTGGGCAAATAGTGAGGCAGTGGCACTCGGTCCCTCACTCTCTCACTCCCTCTGAATGCCTGGGAGAGGCTGGACATGTCACGGTGCTGTTCTGCTCTCCTACCAGCAAGGGAACGGGTCGGGCACTGCAGCAGACGGGAAAAGATGAATGGTTGTGAGGTGTTGCGTGTTGTGGGGCGGGCGAGGGGGTGGGGGGTGTTGGGTGGTGGGTGGAGGTGGGCAGGACAGTGGGAGTGACGGCCTGGGGTCTTTCTACAAGCCTGGAGTATTCATCAGATGAAGAGTCATAAGGACTCGAAACGTTACCTGTCTTCCTCTCCGCAGATGCTGTCAGACCTGCTGAGTTTTTCCAGCTATTTTTAGTTTTGTTTCAGATTTCCAGCGTCCGCAGTGTTTTGCTTTTATCCTGGTCAATCCCCTCTGCACTCTCTCCGGTGCAGTCACTTCCTTCCTATAATGCGGATTCCTGAACTGCACGTAATACTCGAGCTGTGGCCTAACCAGCGTTTTATACAGTTCCAGCATAACCTCCCTGCTCTTATATTCTGTGCCTCGGCTAATAAAAGCAAGTATCCCATTTGCCTTCTTAACCACCTTATCTACCTGTCCCGCTACCTTAAGGAACTGGTGGACATGCACACCAAGGTCCCTCTGATCCTCAGTACTTCCCATTCATCATGTATTCCCTCACACTTATCCGGGTTAATTCCATTTGCCACTGATCAGCCAATCTGACATCAGCCCATCTCTCTCCTCCTGTAATCTAAGGCTATCCTCCTCACTATTTACCACCCCACCAATTTTCGTGTCATCCGCGAACTTACTGACCAGCCCTCCTACATTCAAGTCTAACTCGTTTATATATGCCACAAACATCAAGGGACCCAACACCGATCCCTGTGGAACCCCACTGGACACAGGCATCCAGTCACAAAAACCCCCCTCGACCTTCACCCTCTGCTTCCTGCCACTCAGCCAATTCTGGATCCAATTTGCTAAATTGCCTTGGATCCCATGGGCTTTTACCTTCGTTATCAGTCTCCCACGCGGGACCTTATCAAAAGCCTTGCTGAAGCCCAAGTAGACTATGTCAAATGCATTGCCCTCATCTACATACCTGGTCACCTCTTCAAAAAATTCAATCAAATTGGTCAGACATGACCTCCCCTTAACAAAACCACACTGACTCTCCTTGATTTAATCCCTGCCTCTCCAAGTGTAGATTAATTCTGTCCCTCAGAATTGCTTCCAATAGTTTCCCCACCACTGAGGTTAGACTGACTGGCCTGTAGTTGCCTGGTTTATCCCTTCCTCACTTCTTCAATAACGGTACCACATTGGCTGTCCCCCAGTCCTCTGGCACCTCTCCTGTGGCCAGAGAGGTAATGAAAATTATTGCCAGTGCCCCTGCTATCTCCTCCCTTGCCTCACTCAACAGCCTGGGATACATTTCATCCGGGCCTGGAGATTTATCTACTTTTAAGCCTGCCAGACCACTTAGAACCTCTTCCCTTTCTATGCTCATTTCTTTCATTATATCACAGTCCTTCTGCCTGATTTCCATACCCACATCGTCCCTCTCACTTGTGAACACCGACACAAAGTATTCATTTAGAACCATACCTACGTCTTCCGGCTCCACACACAAATTACCACTATGGTCCTTAATGGGCCCTACTCTTTCCCTAGTTATCCTCTTACTCTTGGTGTACTTGTCAAATAACTTTGGATTTTCCTTTATTTTACCTGCCAATGTTTTTCATGCCCTCTTTTTGTTCTAATTTCCTTTTTAAGTTTCCCCCCTACACATTCTATACTCCTCTCGGGTTTCCGCTGTTTTGAGCCCTTAGTATCTGCCATAAGCCTCCCTTTTTCTCTTTATCCAATCCTGTATATCCCTCGACATCCAGGGTTCCCTGGATTTGTTGGTCCCACCCTTTGCCTTTACAGGGTTATGTTGGCCCTCTACTCTCACTATTTCCTTCTTGAATGAGTCCCACTGATCTGATGCAGATTTACCTGAAAGTAGCTGCTCCCAGTCCACTCTGGCCAAATCATATTTGACCTTATTAAAATCGGCCTTCCCCCAATTTGGAACTCTGATTTCTCGCCCATCCTTGTCCTTTTCCATAACAACCTGGAATCAGAGTGGGAAATATCAGGGTGTTACAGTGAGGGGTGTGGGATATATCAGAGTGTTACAGTGAGGGGTGTGGGATATATCAGAGTGTTACAGTGAGGGGTGTGCGATGTATCAGCGTGTTACAGTGAGGGGTGTGGGAAATATCAGGGTGTTACAGTGAGGGGTGTGGGATGTATCAGAGTGTTACAGTGAGGGGTGTGGGATATATCAGCGTGTTACAGTGAAGGGTGTGGGATGTATCAGTGTGTTACAGTGAGGGGTGTGGGATATATCAGGGTGTTACAGTGAGGGGTGTGGGATGTATCAGTGTGTTACAGTGAGGGGTGTGGGAAATATCAGGGTGTTACAGTGAAGGGTGTGGGATGTATCAGAATGTTACAGTGAGGGGTGTGGGAAATATCAGGGTGTTACAGTGAGGGGTGTGGGATATATCAGAGTGTTACAGTGAGGGGTGTGGGATACATCAGAGTGTTACAGTGAGGGGTGTGGGATACATCAGAGTGTTACAGTGAGGGGTGTGGGATACATCAGAGTGTTACAGTGAGGGGTGTGGGATATATCAGAGTGTTACAGTGAGGGGTGTGGGATACATCAGAGTGTTACAGTGAGGGGTGTGGGATATATCAGAGTGTTACAGTGAGGGGTGTGGGATATATCGGAGTGTGACAGTGAGGGGTGTGGGATATATCGGAGTGTTACAGTGAGGGGTGAGGGATATATCAGAGTGTTACAGTGAGGGCTGTTGGATATAGAGTGTTACAGTGAGGGGTGTGGGATATATCAGAGTGTTACAATGAGGGGTGTGGGATATATCAGAGTGTTACATTGAGGGTTGTGGGATATATCAGAGTGTTACATTGAGGGGTGTGGGATATATCAGAGTGTTACAGTGAGGTGTGTGGGATGTATCAGAGTGTTACAGTGAGGGGTGTGGGATATATCAGAGTATTACAGTGAAGGGTGCGGGATATATCAGAGTGTTACAGTGATGGGTGTGGGATATATCGGAATGTTACAGTGAGGGGTGCGGGATATATCGGGAGTGTTGCAGTGAGGGGTGCGGGATATATCAGAGTGTTACAGTGAGCGGTGTGGGATATATCAGTGTTTCAGTGAGGGGTGTGGGATATATCAGTGTTAAAGTGAGGGGTGTGAAATATATCAGAGTGTTACAGTGAGAGGTGCGGGATATAGCAGAGTGTTACAGTGAGGGGTGCGGGATATAGCAGAGCGTTACAGTGAGGGGTATGGGATGTATCAGTGTTTCAATGAGGGGTGTGGTATATATCAGAGTGTTACAGTGATGGGTGTGGGATATATCAGAGTGTTACAGTGAGGGGTGTGGGATATATCAGAGTGTTAGCTTGAGGGTTGTGGGATATATCAGAGTGTCACTTTGAGGGGTGCGGGATATATAGGATGTTACAGTGAGTGTGTGCGATATATCAGGGTGTTACGATCAGGGGTGTGGGACATATCAGGGTGTTACAGTGAGGGGTGTGGGATATATCAGAGTGTTACAGTGTGTGTGGGATATATCCAGGTGTTACAGTGAACAGTGTGGGATATATACAGTGAACAGTGTGGGATATATCAGAGTGTTACAGTGAGGGGTGTGGGATATATCAGAGTGTTACAGTGAGGGGTGTGGGATATATCGGTGCGTTACAGTGAGGGGTGTGGGATATATCAGAGTGTTACAGTGAGGGGTGTGGGATGTATCAGGGTGTTACAGAGAGGGGTGTGGGATATATCAGCGTGTTACAGTGAGGGGTGTGGGAAATATCAGGGTGTTACAGTGAAGGGTGTGGGATGTATCAGAATGTTACAGTGAGGGGTGTGGGAAATATCAGGGTGTTACAGTGAGGGGTGTGGGATATATCAGAGTGTTACAGTGAGGGGTGTGGGATATATCAGAGTGTTACAGTGAGGGGTGTGCGATGTATCAGCGTGTTACAGTGAGGGGTGTGGGAAATATCAGGGTGTTACAGTGAGGGGTGTGGGATGTATCAGAGTGTTACAGTGAGGGGTGTGGGATATATCAGCGTGTTACAGTGAAGGGTGTGGGATGTATCAGTGTGTTACAGTGAGGGGTGTGGGATATATCAGGGTGTTACAGTGAGGGGTGTGGGATGTATCAGTGTGTTACAGTGAGGGGTGTGGGATATAACAGAGTGTTACAGTGAGGGGTGTGGGATATATCAGAGTGTTACAGTGAGGGGTGTGGGATGTATCAGAGTGTTACAGTGAGGGGTGTGGGATATATCAGAGTGTTACAGTGAGGGGTGTGGGATATATCAGAGTGTTACAGTGAGGGGTGTGGGATGTATCAGGGTGTTACAGTGAGGGGTGTGGGATGTATCAGGGTGTTACAGTGAGGGGTGTGGGATATATCAGGGTGTTACAGTGAAGGGTGTGGGATGTACCAGAGTGTTACAGTGAGGGGTGTGGGATATATCAGGGTGTTACAGTGAGATGTTCCTCCCCGTACCTTGGACCATGAGACCTGTAATAATTGCGAAGTTGCAGATTATGACAATGAGGCCGACCACGATGAGACATCTCGATTTTTTTGATCTTTTTCCTCCAACTGTTTCCTGTCCAGGTTTACCTGGAATAGAGAAGTAAAGATTGGCCCATGTTGAGCAGCCTGTGTAACTGCACGGAACAGACAATGGTGATGTATCTACCTCCCTTATCGAGAGAAACAACAACCACGTTACTCGTTTATATCCCTTGTTTCACATCCCAGCGCACGGTACAGGAGAGTTATCAAAGAGAATCGAACACCGAGTCACACAGGGAGATATTAGGGACAGGAAACCAAAAGCTCAGACACAGAGATCGGCACAAGGAGTATCTTACAGAGAGAGGGAGAGAGAGGCACAGAGAGGGAGAGAGAGGCACAGAGAGGGAGAGAGAGGCACAGAGAG
>NW_027598511.1:40000-42615 GCF_964194155.1 Cetorhinus maximus
TGTAGGGGCTGGAGGAGGTTACAAAGATAGGGCGGGGTCTAGGGGCTGGAGGAGGTTACAGAGATAGGGAGGGGTCTAGGGGCTGGAGGAGGTTACAGAGATAGGGCGGGGTCTAGGGGCTGGAGGAGGTTACAGTGATAGGGAGGGGTATAGGGGCTGGAGGAGGTTAGGGAGATAGGGAGGGTTGTCGGGGGCTGGAGGAGGTTACAGAGATAGGGAGAGGTGTAGGGACTGGCAGAGGTTACAGTGATAGGGAGGGGTGCAGGGGCTGGAGGAGGTTACAGAGATAGGGAGGGTTGGAGGGGGTTACAGAGATAGGGAGGGGTGTAGGGGCTGCAGGAGGTTACAGAGATAGGGAGGGCTGTAGGGACTGGCAGAGGTTACAGAGATTGTGAGTGTTGTAGAGTCTGGAGGAGGGTACAGGGATAGGGAGGGTTGGAGGGGGCTGGATGAGGGTACAGACATAGGGAGGGCCAGAGGAGCTGTAGGAGGTGACAGAAAAAGGGATGGTAGTAGGGTCTGAAGGATTTTGCAGAGTTGGGAAGGGTTGTAGGGGCTGGAGGAGATTACAGTGATAGGGAGGGTTGTAGGGGCTGGAGGAGGTTACAGAGATAGGGAGGGGTGTAGGGGCTGGAGGAGGTGACAGAGATAGGGAGGGGTGTAGGGGCTGGAGGAGGTGACAGAGATAGGGAGGGTTGTAGGGGCTGGCGGAGGTTACAGAGATCAAGAGGGTTGTTGGGTCTGGAGGAGGTTTCAGGGATAGGGAGTGTTGTTGGGGCTTGAGGAGGTTTCAGGGATAGGGAGGGTTGTAGGGGCTGGAGGAGGTTACAGAGAGAAGGAGGGGTGTAGGGGCTGGAGGAGGTTACAGAGAGAAGGAGGGGTGTAGGGGCTGGAGGAGGTTACAGAGATAGGGAGGGGTGTAGGGGCTGGAGGAGGTTACAGAGATAGGGAGGGGTGTAGGGGCTGGAGGAGGTTACAGAGATAGGGAGGGGTGTAGGGGCTGGAGGAGGTTACAGAGATAGGGAGGGGTGTAGGGGCTGGAGGAGGTTACAGAGATAGGGAGGGTTGTAGGGGCTGGAGGAGGTTACAGAGATAGGGAGGGTTGTAGGGGCTGGAGGAGGTTCCTGAGATAGGGAGGGGTGTAGGGGCTGCAGGAGGTTACAGAGATAGGGAGGGGTGTAGGGGCTGCAGGAGGTTACAGAGATAGGGAGGGGTGTAGGGGCTGGAGGAGGTTACAGAGATAGGGAGGGTTGTAGGGGTTGCAGGAGGTTACAGAGATAGGGAGGGTTGTAGGGGTTGCAGGAGGTTACAGAGATAGGGAGGGGTGTAGGGGTTGCAGGAGGTTACAGAGATAGGGAGGGTTGTAGGGGCTGGAGGAGGTTACAGAGATAGGGAGGTTTGTAGGCGTTGCAGGAAGTTACAGAGATAGGGAGATTTGTCGGGGCAGGAGGAGGTTCCTGAGATAGGGAGGGTTGTAGAGGCTGGAGGAGGTTACAGAGATAGGGAGGGTTGTAGGGGCTGGAGAAGGTTACAGAGATAGGGAGGGTTGTAGGGGCTGGAGGAGGTTCCTGAGATAGGGAGGGGTGTAGGGGCTGCAGGAGGTTACAGAGATAGGGAGGGTTGTAGGGGCTGGAGGAGGTTCCTGAGATAGGGAGGGGTGTAGGGGCTGCAGGAGGTTACAGAGATAGGGAGGGGTGTAGGGGCTGGAGGAGGTTACAGAGATAGGGAGGGGTGTAGGGGCTGGAGGAGGTTACAGAGATAGGGAGGGTTGTAGGGGCTGGAGGAGGTTACAGAGATAGGGAGGGTTGTAGGGGTTGCAATATGTTACAGAGATAGGGAGGGGTGTAGGGGCTGGAGGAGGTTACAGAGATAGGGAGGGTTGTAGGGGTTGCAATATGTTACAGAGATAGGGAGGGGTGTAGGGGTTGCAGGATGTTACAGAGATAGGGAGGGTTGTAGGGGCTGGAGGAGGTTACAGAATAAAAAATAATACAAAACTGAATAAAGGTCTACCTAATGCATCATGCACAACGCAATAGAGAAATGACTAAAGTGCAGCAGGTTTGACACAAATCATTATCTTACGACTGACATACGATATCCGTAACTAACCTGTTGTACGGACCTTAGTTGTCCCGGAGGCAGGAAGAAAGTTCAGCTCCGAGTACAAGATCTCCGGATCGTCTGGAAAACGGAAACAGAAACTATACAATGGATGAGAGTTAGATACAGAGTAAAGCTCCCTCTACACTGTACCCATCAAACACTCCCAGGACAGGTACAGCACGGGGTTAGATACAGAGTAAAGCTCCCTCTACACCGTCCCCATCAAACACTCCCAGGACAGGTACAGCACGGGGTTAGATACAGAGTAAAGCTCCCTCTACACCGTCCCCATCAAACACTCCCAGGACAGGTACAGCACGGGGTTAGATACAGAGTAAAGCTCCCTCTACACTGACCCATCAAACACTCCCAGGACAGGTACAGGACGGGTTTAGATACAGAATAAATCTCCCTCTGCACCAACCCATCAAACACTCCCAGGACAGGTACAGCACGGGTTTAGATACAGAGTAAAGCTCCCTCTACACCGTCCCCATCAAACACTCCCA
>NW_027598512.1:0-42615 GCF_964194155.1 Cetorhinus maximus
GAGGGGTTGGGTGGGAGAGGTGAATGAGTGAGGGGGTGGGTGAATGAGTGAGGGGGTGGGTGGGTGAATGAGTGAGGGGGTGGGTGGGTGGGTGAAAGAGTGAGGGGGTGGGTGGGTGAATGTGTTAGGGTGGTGGTGGGTGAATGAGTGAGGGGGTGCGTGAATGAGTTTATGAGTGAGGGGGTGGGTGAATGGGTGAATGAGTGAATGAGTGAGGGGTTGCGTGGGTGGGTGAATGAGTGATGGGGTGGGTGGGTGGGTCAATGGGTGATTGTGTGAAGGTGTCGGTGGGTGAATGAGTGAGGGGGTGGGTGAACGAGTGAATGAGTGAGGGGGTGCGTAAGTGGGTGAATGAGTGAATGAGTGAGGGGGTGGGTGAATGGGTGAATGAGTGAGGGGGTGAGTGTGTGGGTGATTGTGTGAGGGTGTCGGTGAGTGAATGAGTGAGGGGGTGGGGAATGAGTGTGGGGGTGGGTGGGTGGGTGAATGAGTGTGGGGATGGGTGGGTTTGTTGGGGAATGAGTGAGGTGGTGGGTGGGTGGGTGAATGAGTGTGGGGGTGGGTGGGTTGTTTGGCGAATGAGTGAGTGGGTGGGTGAGAGTGTGGGTGGGGGAATGAGTGAGGGGTTGGCTAGGTGTGGGTGAATGAATGAGAGTGTGTGGTTGAATGAGTGAGTGAGTGTGAGGGTGGGAGGGTGAATGGGTGATGAGTGGGTGCATGGGAGGGTGAATGGGTGAGGGAGTGGGTGGGTGGGAGGGAGAATGAGTGAGGGGGTGGGTGGGTGGGAAGGTGCATGATTGAGGGAGTGGTTGGGTTGGAGGGTGAATGATTGAGGGAGTGGGTGGGTGGATAAGTGAGAGAGTTGGTAGGTGAATGATTGAGTGGGTGATTGGGTGGGTGAATGCTTGAGGGTGTGGGTGAATGGGTGAGGGGGTGGGTGAGTGGGTGGGTGGGTGAATGAGTGAGGGGATGGGTGAATGAATGAGGGGGTGGGTGGTTGAGTGGGTGAATGAGTGAGGGGGTGGGTGGGTGAGTGGGTAAATGAATGAGAGGGTGGGTTGGTGAGTGTGTGAATGAGTGAGGGGGTGGGTGGGTGGGTAAATGAGTGAGGGGGTGGGTGAGAGGGTGAATGAGTGAGGGGGTGGGTGGGTGGGTGGGTGAATGAGTGAGGGGTTGGGTGGGTGAATGAGTGAGGGTGTGGGTGGGTGAATGAGTGAGGGTGTGGGTGGGTGAATGAGTGAGGGTGTGGGTGGCGGAATGAGGGTGGGGCTGGGTGGGTGGGGGAATGAGTGAGGGGGTCGTTGGGAGGGTGGGGGAATGAGTGAGCTTGTTGCTGGGTGGGTGAATGAGTGAGGGGTTGGGTGGGTGAATGAGTGAGGGGGTGGGTGGGTGGGTGCGGAATGATTGATCGGATGTGTGGGAGAATGAGTGAGAGTGTCGGTGGTTGGATGGGTGAATGAGTGAGGTAGTCGGTGGGTGGATGGGTGATTGAGTGAGTGGGTCGGTGGGGGGATGGGTGAAAGAGTGAGGGTGTTGGTGGGTGGGTGAATGAGTGAGGGCATAGGTGGGTGGGTGAATGAGTCAGGGGTTGGGTGAATGATGGAGGAGGTGGGTGTGTGATTGAGGGAGTGGCTAGGTGGGCGGGTGAATGAGGGAGTGTGTGTGGTTGAATGAGTGAGCGAGTGATTGGGTGGGTGAGCGAAAGAGTTAGGGAGTCAGTGGGTGGGAGGGTGATTGAGTGAGGTGATGGGTGTGTGAATGAGTGAGGGGGTGGGTGGGTGGGTGAATGAGTGAGGGGGTGGGTGAATGAGTGAGGGGGTGGGTGGGTGGGTGGGTTTGTTGGGGAATGAGTGATGGGGTGTGTGGGAGTGTGGGTGCAGGAATGAGTGAGGGCTTGGCTAGGTGTGGGTGAATGAGTGAGTGTGTGTGGTTGAATGAGCGAGTGAGCGGGTGGGTGAATGCTTGAGTGAGTGGGTGGGTGGGAGGGTGAATGGGTGAGGGAGTGGGTGGGTGGGAGGGTGAATGGGTGAGGGAGTGGGTGGGTGGGAGGGAGAATGAGTGAGCGAGTGGGTGGGTGGGAGGGTGCATGATTGAGGGAGTGGTTGGGTGGGAGGGTGAATGATTGAGGGAGTGGGTGGGTGGATAAGTGAGAGTGGGTAGGTGAATGATTGAGTGGGTGATTGGGTGGGTGAATGCTTGAAGGTGTGGGTGAATGGGGGGGGGGGGGGGGGGGTGGGTGAGTGGGTGGGTGGGGTGAATGGGTTAGGGAATGGGTGGGTGGGGTGAATGAGTGAGGGGGACGGTGGGTGAATGAGTGAGGGGGTGGGGGTGGGTGGGTGGGTGAATGAGTGGGTGGGTGAATGAGGGTGTGTGTGTGTGGTTGAATGAGTAAGCAAGTGGGTGGGAGGGCGAATGAGTGAGGGGGTGGGTGAATGAGTGAGGGGGTGGGTGAATGAGTGAGGGTGTGGGTAGATGAATTTGTGAGGGGGTGGGTGAATGAGTGAGGGGGTGGGTGGGTTTTTTGGGAATGAGTGAGGTGGTGGGTGGGTGGGTGAATGAGTGTGGGGGTGGGTGGGTTGTTTGGCGAATGAGTGAGTGGGTGGGTGGGATTGTGGGTGGGGGAACGAGTGAGGGGTTGGCGAGTGGGTGAATGAATGAGTGAGTGGTTGAATGAGTGAGTGATTGTGAGGGTGGGAGGGTGAATGGGTGAGGGAGTGGGTGCGTGGGAGGGTGAATGGGTGAGGGAGTGGGTGGGTGGGAGGGAGAATGAGTGAGCGAGTGGGTGGGTGGGAGGGTGCATGATTGAGGGAGTGGTTGGGTGGGAGGGTGAATGATTGAGGGAGTGGGTGGGAGAATAAGTCAGAGTGGGTAGGTGAATGATTGAGTGGGTGATTGGGTGGGTGAATGCTTGAGGGTGTGGGTGAATGGGTGAGGGGGTGGGTGAGTGGGTGGGTGGGGTGAATGGGTTAGGGAATGGGTGGGTGGGGTGAATGAGTGAGAGGGACGGTGGGTGGGTGGGTGAATAAGTGAGGGGGTGGGTGCGTGAGTGGGTGAATGAGTGATGGGGTGGGTGGGTGAGTGGGTGAATGAGTGAGGGGGTGGGTGGTTGAGTGTGTGAATGAGTGAGGGGCTGGGTGGGTGGGTGAATGAGTGAGGGGGTGTGTTGGTGAGTGTGTGAATGAGTGAGGGGGTGGGTGGGGGGGTGAATAAGTGAGGGGTTGAGTGGGTGGGTGAATGAGTGAGGGGGTGGGTGGGTGGGTGAATGAGTGAGGGGGTGGGTGTGTGGGTGAATGAGTGAGGGGTTGGGTGGGTGAATGAGTGAAGGGGTGGGTGGGTGAATTTGTGAGGGGGTGGGTGAATGAGTGAGGGTGTGGGTGGGTGAATGAGTGAGGGTGTGGGTGGCTGAAAGAGTGCTGGGGTGGGTGGGTGGGGGAATGATTGAGTGCTGGGGTGGGTGGTTGAGTGTGTGAATGAGTGAGGGGCTGGGTGGGTGGGTGAATGAGTGAGGGGATGGGTGAATGAATGAGGGGATGGGTGGTTGAGTGGGTGAATGAGTGAGGGGGTGGGTGGGTGAGTGGGTAAATGAATGAGGGGGTGGGTTGGTGAGTGTGTGAATGAGTGAGGGGGTGGGTGGGGGGGTGAATGAGTGAGGGACTGGGTGGGTGGGTGAATAAGTGAGGGGTTGAGTGGGTGGGTGAATGAGTGAGGGGGTGGGTAGGTGGGTGAATGAGTGAGGGGATGGGTGGGTGGGTGAATGAGTGAGGGGGTGGGTGAGTCGGTGGCTGAATGAGTGAGAGGGTGAGTGGGTGAATGAGTGAGGGGTTGGGTGGGTGAATGAGTGAAGGGGTGGGTGGGTGAATTTGTGAGTGGGTGGGTGAATGAGTGAGGGTGTGGGTGGGGGAATGATTGAGGGGGTGGTTGGCAGGGTGGGTGGGCGAATGAGTCAGGGGGTGGGTGGCGGAATGAGGGTGGGGGTGGGTGGGTGGGGGAATGAGTGAGGGGGTGGTTGGGAGGGTGGGTGGGGGAATGAGTGAGGGGTTTGGTGGGTGGGTGGGGGAGTGATTGATCGGATGGGTGGGGGAATGAGTGAGGGTGTCAGTGGTTGGATGGGTGAATGAGTGAAGGGGTGGCTGGGTGGGTGAATGAGTGAGGGGGTGGGTGGATGGGTGAATGAGTCAGGGGGTGGGTGGGCGTGTGAATGAGTGAGGGGGTGGGTGGGGTGAATGAGTGAGGGGGTCGGTGGGTGGGGGGGTGTTTGAGTGAAGGGGTGGGTGGCTGGGTGGCTGGGTGAATGAGTGAGGGGCTGGGTGGGTGAGTGGGTGAATTAGTGAGGGGGTGGGTGGATGAGTGGGTGAATTAGTGAGGGTGTGGGAGGGTGGGTGAATGAGTGAGGGGGTGGGTGGGTCGGTGAATGAGTGAGGGGGTGTGTGAGTCGGTGAATGAGTGAGGGGGTGGGTTTGTTGGGGAATGAGTTGGGGGGTGGGTTTGTTGGGGAATGAGTTGGGGGGTGGGTTTGTTGGGGAATGAGTGGGGGGGTGGGTGGGTTTGTTGGGGAATGAGTGAGAGGGTCTGTGGGTGGGTGAATGAGTGAGGAGGTGGGTGGGTGAATGGGTGAGGGGGTGGGTGGGGTGAATGGGTGAGGGGGTGGGTTCGTGGGGTGAATGAGTATGGGGGTGTGTGCGTTGTGTGAATGAGTGAGGGGGTGGGTTGGTGGGGCGTATGAGTGAGGGGCTGGGTGGATGGGGTGAATGAGTGAGTGGGTGGGGTGAATGAGTGAGGGAGTCGGTGGGTGGCTGGGTGTATGAGTGAAGGGGGGGATGGCTGGGTGGGTGGGTGAATGAGTGAGGTGGTGGGTGGGTGGGTGAATGAGTGAGGTGGTGGGTGGGTGGGTGAATGAGCGAGAGGGTGGGTGGGAGGGGTGAATGAGCGAGCGGGTGGGTGGGAGGGGTGAATGAGCAAGGGTGTGGTTGGGAGGGGTGAATGAGCGAGGGGGTGGGTGGGAGGGGTGAATGAGAGAGGGGGTGGGTGGGGTGATTGAGCGAGGGGGTGGTTGGACGGGTGAATGAGCGAGAGAGTGGGTGGGTGGGCGGGCGGGTGAATGAGCAAGGGGGTGGGTGAGTGGGTGAATGAGTGAGGGGGTGGGTGAATGAGTGAGGGGGTGCATGGGTGAATGAGTGAGGGGTTGCGTGGGTGAATGAGTGAGGGGGTGGGTGGGTGAATGAGTTAGGGGTGGGTGGGTGAATTTGTGTCGGGGTGGGTGAATGAGTGAGGGGGTGGGTGGGTGAATGAGTGAGGGGGTGGGTAGGCTGAATGAGTGTTGGGGTCGGTGGGTGGGGGAATGAGTGAGGGGGTGGTTGGGAGGGTGGGTGGGTGAATGAGTCAGGGCGTGGATGGCGGAATGAGTGTGGGGCTGGGTGGGTGGGGGAATGACTGAGCGGATTGGTGGTGGAATGAGTTAGGGGGTCGGTGGGTGGATGGGTGAATGAGTGAGGGGGTCGGTGGGTGGGGGAATGATTGAGCGGATGGGTGGTGGAATGAGTGAGGGGGTCGGTGGGTGGATAGGTGAATGAGTGAGGGGGTCGGTGGGTGGATGGGTGATTGAGTGAGTGGGTCGGTGGGTGGGTGGGTGAATGAGTGAGGGGGTCAGTGGGTGAGTGAATGAGTGAGGGCGTGGGTGGGTGGCTGAATGAGTGAGGGGGTGGGTGGGTGAATGACGGAGGGGGTGGGTGTGTGATTGAGTGAGTGGCTAGGTGGGTGGGTGAATGAGGGAGTGTGTGTGGTTGAATGAGTGAGCGAGTGATTGGGTGGGTGAGTAAATGAGTGAGGGAGTCAGTGCTTGGGAGGGTGATTGAGTGAGGAGGTGGGTGGGTGAATGACTGTGGGGGTGTGTGGGTTTGTTGGGGAATGAGTGAGGGGGTGGGTGGGAGTGCGGATGGGGGAATGAGTGAGTGTGAGTAGTTGAATGAGAGAGTGAGTGGGTGGGTGAATTCTTGAGGGAGTGGGTGCGTGGGAGGATGAATGAGTGAGGGAGTGGGTGGGTGGGAGGGTGAGTGCTTGATGGAGTGGGTTGGTGGGAGGGTGGATGAGTGAGAGAGTGGGTGGGTGAATGATTGAGGGGGTGTCTGGGGGTCTGAATGGGTGAGGATCTGGGTGAATCGGTGAGGGGGTGGGTGGGGTGAATGGGTGAGGTGGTGGGTGGGTGGGGTGAATGGGTGAGGGCGTGGCTGGGTGGGGTGAATGGGTGAGGTGGTGGGTGGGTGGGGTGAATGGGTGAGGGGGTGGGTGGAGTGAATGAGTGAGTGGGTGGGTGGGTGGGGTGAATGAGTGAGTGGGTGGGTGGGTGGGGTGAATGAGTGAGGGGGTGGGTGGGTGGGGTGAATGAGTGAGGGGGTGGGTGGGTGGGGTGAATGAGTGAGGGGGTGGGTGGGTGGGGTGAATGAGCGAGGGGGTGGGCGGGCGGGCGGGTGAATGAGCGAGGGGGTGGGTGGGTGAATGAGTGAGGTGGTGAGTGAGTGGGTGAATGAGTGAGGGGGTGGGTGGGTGAATGAGTGAGGGGTGGGTGGGTGAATGAGTGAGGGGGTGAGTGAGTGGGTGAATGAGTGAGGGGGTGGGTGGGTGAATGAGTGAGGGGTGGGTGGGTGAATGCGTGAGGGTTTGGCTGGGTGAATGAGTGAGGGGTGGGTGGGTGAATGAGTGAGGGGGTGGGTGGGTGAATGAGTGTTGGGGTGGGTGGGTGGGGGAATGAGTGAGGGGGTGGTTGGGAGGGTGGGTGGGGGAATGAGTGAGGGGATGGTGGGTGGTGGAATGGGTGAGGGGTTGGGTGGGTGGGGGAATGATTGAGCGGATGGGTGGTGGAATGAGTGAGGGGGTCGGTGGGTGGATGGGTGAATGAGTGAGGGGGTGGGTGGGTGGGGTGAATGAGTGAGGGGGTGGGTGGGTGGGGTGAATGAGTGAGGGGGTGGGTGGGGTGAATGAGTGAGGGGGTCGGTGGGTGGCTGGGTGTATGAGTGAAGGGGTTGGTGGCTGGGTGGCTGGGTGGGTAGGTGAATGAGTGAGGGGGTGGGTGGGTGAATGATTGAGGGGGTGTTTGGGTCGGTGAATGGGTGAGAGGGTGGGTGAATGGGTGATGTGGTGGGTGGGTGGGGTGAATGGGTGAGGGGGCGGGTGGGTGGGGTGAATGGTGATGTGGCCAGTGGGTGGGGTGAATGGGTGAGGGGGCGGGTGAGTGGGGTGAATGGGTGAGGGGGCGGGTGGGTGGGGTGAATGGGTGAGGGGGTGGGTGGGTGGGGTGAATGGGTGAGGGAGTGGGTGGGTGGGGTGAATGGGTGAGGGGGCGGGTGGGTGGGGTGAATGGGTGAGGGGCGGGTGAGTGGGGAGAATTGGTGAGGGGGGCGGTTGCGTGGCTGGGTGTATGAGGGAAGGGGTTGGTGGCTGGGTGGCTGGGTGAATGAGCAAGGGGGTGGGTGGGAGGGGTGAATGAGCGAGGGGGTGGGTTTGAGGGGTGAATGAGCGAGGGGGTGGTTGGACGTGTGAATGAGCGAGGGGGTGGGCGGGCGGGCGGGTGAATGAGCGAGGGGGTGGGTGGGTGAATGAGTGAGGTGGTGAGTGAGTGGGTGAATGAGTGAGGGGGTGGGTGGGTGAATGAGTGAGGGGTGGGTGGGTGAATGAGTGAGGGGGTGAGTGAGTGGGTGAATGAGTGAGGGGGTGGGTGGGTGAATGAGTGAGGGGTGGGTGGGTGAATGCGTGAGGGTTTGGCTGGGTGAATGAGTGAGGGGTGGGTGGGTGAATGAGTGAGGGGGTGGGTGGGTGAATTTGTGAGGGGGTGGGTGAATGAGTGAGGGGGTGGGTGGGTGAATGAGTGAGGGGGTGGGTGGCTGAATGAGTGTTGGGGTGGGTGGGTGGGGGAATGAGTGAGGGGGTGGTTGGGAGGGTGGGTGGGGGAATGAGTGAGGGGATGGTGCGTGGTGGAATGGGTGAGGGGTTGGGTGGGTGGGGGAATGATTGAGCGGATGGGTGGTGGAATGAGTGAGGGGGTCGGTGGGTGGATGGGTGAATGAGTGAGGGGGTCGGTGGGTGGATGGGTGATTGAGTGGGTCGGTGGGTGTGTGGCTGAATGAGTGAGGGGGTTGGTGGGTGGGTGAATCAGTTAGGGCGTGGGTGGGAAGGTGAATGAGTGATGGGGTGGGTGAATGACGGAGGGGTTGGGTGTGTAATTGAGGGAGTGGCTAGGTGGGTGGGTGAATGATTGAGTGTGTGTGGTTGAATTAGTGAGCGAGTGATTGGGTGGGTGAGCGAATGAGTGATGGAGTCAGTGGGTGGGTGGGGTTAATGAGCGAGGGGGTGGGTGGGTGGGGTGTATGAGCGAGGGGGTGAGTGAGTGGGTGAATGAGTGAAGGGGTGGCTGGGTGGGTGAATGAGTGAGGGGGTGGGTGGATGCGTGAATGAGTCAGGGGGTGGGTGGGCGTGTGAATGAGTGAGGGGGTGGGTGGGGTGAATGAGTGAGGGGGTCGGTGGGTGGGGGGGTGTTTGAGTGAAGGGGTGGGTGGCTGGGTGGCTGGGTGAATGAGTGAGGGGCTGGGTGGGTGAGTGGGTGAATTAGTGAGGGGGTGGGTGGATGAGTGGGTGAATTAGTGAGGGTGTGGGTGGGTGGGTGAATGAGTGAGGGGGTGGGTGGGTGGGTGAATGAGTGAGGGGGTGGGTGGGTGGGTGAATGAGTGAGGGGGTTGCTGAATGAGTGAGGTGGTGATGGGTGGGGTGAATGGGTGAGGGGTTGGGTGAATGTGTGACGGGGTGTGTGGGTGAGGTGAATGGGTGAGGGGGTGGGTGGATGGGGTTAATGGGTGAGTGGGTGGGTGGGTGAGTGAATGAGTGAGGGGGTGGGTTTGTGGGGTGAATGAGTGAGTGGGTGGGTGGGTTGAATGAGTGAGGGAGTCGGTGGGTGAGTGGGTGAATAACAGGGTGTGGGTGGGTGAATGAGCGAGGGGGTGGGTGGGTGGGGTGAATAAGTGAGGGGGTGGGTGGGTGGGTGAATGAGTGAGGAGTTGGGTGGGTGGGTGTGTGGGTGAATTAGTGAGGGGGTGGGTGGGTGAGTGGGTGAATGAGTGAGGGGTTGGTCGATGGGTGAATGAGTGAGGGGGTGGGTTGGTGAATGAGGGTGTGGGTGGGTGGGTGAGTGAGGGGGCGGGTGGCTGGGTGAATGAGTGAGGGGGTGGGTGTGTGGGTGAATGGGTGAGGGGGCGGGTAGGTGGGGTTAATGGGTGAGGGGGCGGGTGGGTAGGGTGAATGGTTGAGGGGGGCGGGTGAGTGGGGTGAATGAATGAGGGGGTAGGTTGGTGGGGTGAATGAGTGAGGGGGTGGGTGGGTGGAGTGAATGAGTGAGGGGGTGGGTGGGTGGGGTGAATTAGTTAGGGGCTGGATGGGTAGGGTAAATGAGTGAGTGGGTCGGTGGGGTGAATGAGTGAGGGTGTCAGTGGGTGGCTGGGTGTATGAGTGAATGTGTGGGTGGCTGGCTGGATGAATGAGTGAGGGGGTGGGTGGGTGAGTGGGTGAATTAGTGAGTGGGTGGGTGGGTGAGTGGGTGAATGTGTGAGGGGGAGGATGGGTGGGTGAATGAGTGAGGGGGTGGGTGAATGAGTGAGGGGGTGGGTGGGTGAATGAGTGAGGGGGTGGGTGGGTGGGTGAATGAGTGAGGGGGTGGGTGGGTGGGTGAATGAGTGAGGGGGTGGGTGGGTGCGTGAATGAGTGAGGGGGTGGGTGAATGAGTGAGGGCTCTTGGGTGGGTGAATGTGTAAGGGGATGGGTGAATGGGTGAGGGGGCAGGTGGGAGGGGCTGGAGGCTTGTGTGAATGGGTGAGGGGGCGGGTGGGTGGGTGAATGAGTGAGGGGGGTGGGTGGGTGTGTGAATGAGTGAGGGGGTGGTTGAATGAGTGAGGGGGTCTTAGGTGGGTGAATGTGTGAGGGGATGGGTGAATGGGTGAGCGGCCGGGTGGGTGGGGTGAATGGGTGAGGAGGCCTCTAGGTGGGGTGAATGGGTGAGGGGGGCGGTTGGGTGGGGTGAATGAGTGAGGGGGTAGGTGGGTGGGGTGAATGAGTGAGGGGGTGGGTGTGTGGGGTGAATTAGTGAGGGACTGGGTTGGTGGGGTAAATGAGTGAGAGGGTGAGTGGGGTGAATGAGTGAGGGGGTCGGTGGGTGGCTGGGTGGGTGGGTGAATGAGTGAGGGGGTGGGTGGGTGAGTGGGTGAATTTGTGAGGGGATGGGTGGGTGAGAGGGTGAATGAGTGTGGGTTTGGGTGGGTGGGATGAATGAGTGAGGGTGTCGGTGGGTGGCTGGGTGTATGATTGAAGGGGTGGGTGCCTGGGTCGCTGGGTGGGTGGGGTAAATGAGCGAGGGGGTGGGTGATAGGGTTGAATGAGCGAGGGGGTGGGTGGGAGGGGTGAATGAGAGAGGGAGTGCGTGGGAGTGGTGAATGAGCGAGGGGATGGGTGGGAGTGGTGAATGAGTGAGAGGGTGGGTGGGTGGCGTAAATGAGTGAGGGGGTGGGTGGGTGAATGAGTGAGGGGGTGGGTGGGTGGGTTAACGAGTGAGAGGGTGGTTGGGTGGGTTATTGAGTGAGGGGGTGGTTCCGTGTGTGAATGAGTGAGGGGGGCGGGTGGGTGGGGTAAATGAGTGAGGGGTGGATGGGTGGGTGAATGAGTGAGGGGGAGTGTGGGTGGCGTGAATGGGTGAGTGGGCGGGTGTGCGGGGTGAAGGGGTGAGTGGGCGGGGTGAATGGGTGAGGGGGCGGGTGGGTAGGGTAAATGGGTGAGGGGGTGGGTGGGTGGGGTGAATGGTTGAGGGGGGCGGGTGGGTGGGGTAAATGAGTAAGGGGGTAGGTGGGAGGAGTGAATGAGTGAGGGGGTGGGTGGGTGGGGTGAATTAGTGAGGGTCTGTGTGGGTGGGGTAAAGGAGTGAGTGGGTGGGGTGAATGAGTGAGGGGTTCAGTGGATTACTGGGTGTATGAGTGAATGTGTGCATGGCTGTGTGGGTGGGTGAATGAGTGAGTGGCTGGGTGGGTGAGTGGGTGAATGAGTGAGGGGGTGGGTGGGTTGGTGGGGGAATGAGTGAGGGGGTGGGTGCATGGGTGAATGAGTGAGGTGGTGGGTGGGTGAATGAGTGAGCGGGTCGGTGGGTGCGTGAATGAGTGAGGGGGTGGGTGAATGAGTGAGGGTGTCTTGGGTGGGTGAAGGTGTGAGGGGATGGGTGAATGGGTGAGGGGGCGGGTAGGTGGGGTGAATGGGTGAGGGGAGCGTGTGGGTGGGGTGAATGAGTGAGGGGGTAGGTGGGTGCGGTGAATGAGTGAGGGGTTGGGTGGGTGAGTGAGGGTGTGGGTGGGTGGGTGAGTGAGGGGGCGGGTGGGTAGGTGAATGAGTGAATGTGTGAGTGGGTGGGTGAATGAGTGCGGGGGTGGGTTGGTGGGTGAATGAGTGAGGAGGTGGATGGGTGAGTGGGTGAATTATGAGGGAGTGGGTGGGTGAGTGGGTGAATGAGTGAGGGGGTGGGTGGGTGGTTGAATGAGTGAGGGGGTGGGTGGGTGGGTGAATGAGTGAGGGGGTGGGTGGGTGGGTGAATGAGTGAGGGGGTGGGTGCGTGGGTGAATGAGTGAGGGAGTGGGTGGGAGGGTGAGTGAGGGGGTGGGTGGGTGAGTGAGGGGGTGGGTGGGTGGGTGAATGAGTGAGGGGGTGGGTGTGTGGGTAAATGAGTGAGGGGGTGGGTGGGTGGGTGAATGAGTGAGGGGCTGGGTACGTGGGTGAATGAGTGAGGGGGTGGGTACGTAGGTGAATGAGTGAGGGGGTGGGTGGGTGGGTGAATGAGTGAGGGGGTGGGTGGGTGAATGAGTCGGGGGTGGGTGGGCGTGTGAATGAGTCAGGGGTTGGGTGAATGTGTGAGGGGATGGGTGGGTGGGTGGAGTGAATGGGTGAGGGTGTGGGTGGGATGTATGAGTGAGGGAGTCGGTAGGTGGCTGGGTTATATGAGTGAAGGGGTGGGTGGCTGGGTGGCTGGGTGGGTGGGTGAATGAGTGCGGGGGTGGGTGGGTGGAGTGAATGAGCGAGGGGGTGGGTGGGAGGGGTTAATGAGCGAGGGAGTGGGTGGTAGGGGTTAATAGGCGAGGGGGTGGGTGGGAGGGGTAAATGAGCAAGGGGGTGGGTGGGAGGGATGAATGAGCGAGCGGGTGGGTGGGTGGGGTTAATGAGCGAGGGGGTGTGAGTGGGTGAATGAGTGAGGGGGTGGGTGGGTGGCTGAATGAGTTAAGGGGTGGGTGGGTGGGTGAATGAGTGAGGGGGTGGGTGAATGAGTAAGGGTGTCTTGGGTGGATGAATGTGTGAGGGGATGGGTGAATGGGTGAGAGAGTGGGTGCATGGGTGATTGAGTGAGTGGGTGTGTGGGTGGGTGAATGAGTGAAGGGGTGGGTGGGTGGGTGGCTGCGTGAATGAGTGAGGGGGTGGGTGGGTGAGTGGGTGAATGAGTGAGGGGGTTGTTCCTTGGGTGAATGGTTGAGGAGGGCGGGTGGGTGGGGTAAATGAGTGAGGGGGTGAGTGGGTGGGTGAATGAGTGAGGGGGAGGGTGGGTGGGATGAATGGGTGAGGGGGCGGGTGTGCGGGGTGAAGGGGTGAGTGGGCGGGGTGAATGTGTGAGGGGGCGGGTGGGTAGGGTAAATGGGTGAGGAGGCGGGTGGGTGGGGTGAATGGTTGAGGGGGGCGGGTGGGTGGGGTAAATGAGTGAGGGGGTAGGTGTTTGGGGTGATTGAGTGAGGGGGTGGGTGGGTGGAGTGAATGAGTGAGGGGGTGGGTGGGTGGGTGGGGTGAATTAGTGAGGGGCTGTGTTGGTGGGGTAAATGAATGAGTGGGTGGGGTGCATGAGTAAGGGGGTCAGTGGGTTGCTGGGTGTATGAGTGAATGTGTGGGTGGCTGGGTGGGTGGGTGAATGAGTGAGTGGGTGGGTGGGTGAGTGGGTGAATGAGTGAGGTGGTGGGTGGGTGAATGAGTGAGGTGGTGGGTGGGTGGGTGAATGAGTGAGCGGGTGGGTGCGTGAATGAGTGAGGGGGTGGGTGAATGAGTGAGGGTGTCTTGGCTGGGTGAATGTGTGAGGGGATGGGTGAATGGGTGAGGGGGCGGGTAGGTGGGGTGAATGGGTGAGGGGAGCGTGTGGGTGGGGTGAATGAGTGAGTGTGGGTGGGTGGTTGAATGATTGAGGGGGTGGGTGGGTGGGTGAGTGAGGGGGTGGGTGGGTGAGTGAGGGGGTGGGTGGGTGAATGAGTGAGGGGGTGGGTGCGTGGGTAAATGAGTGAGGGGGTGGGTGCGTAGGTGAATGAGTGAGGGGGTGGGTGGGTGAATGAGTGAGGGGGTGGGTGGGTGGGTGAATGAGTGAGGGGGTGGGTGGGTGAATGAGTCAGGGGGTGGGTGGGCCTGTGAATGAGTCAGGGGTTGGGTGAATGAGTGAGGGGATGGGTGGGTGGGTGGGTGGAGTGAATGGGTGAGGGGGTGGGTGGGATGAATGAGTGAGGGAGTCGGTAGGTGGCTGGGTGTATGAGTGAAGGAGTGGGTGACTGGGTGGCTGGGTGGTTGGATGAATGAGTGCGGGGGTGGGTGGGTGGGGTGAATGAGCTAGGGGGTGGGTGGGAGGGGTTAATGAGCGAGGAGGTGGGTGGGAGGGGTTAATGAGCGAGGGAGTGGGTGGGAGGTGTTAATAGGCGAGGGGGTGGGTGGGAAGGGTTAATGAGCGAGGGGGTGGGTGTGAGGGGTGAATGAGAGAGGCGGTGGGTGGGAGGGTTAAGTGAGCTAGGGGGTGGGTGGGTGGGGTAAATGAGGGAGGGGGTGAGTGAGTGGGTGAATGAGTGAGGGGGTGGGTGGATGGGTGAATGAGTGAGGGGGTGGGTGCGTGGGTGATTGAGTGAGGGGGTGGGTGCGTTGGTGATTGAGTGAGGGGGTGAGTGGGTGGGTGAATGAGTGAAGGGGTGGGTGGTTGGGTGAATGAGTGAGGGGGTGGGTGGCGTGAATGAGTGAGGGGGTCGGTGGGTGGCCGGGTGAATGAATGAGGGGGTGGGTGGGTGAGTGGGTGAATTAGTGAGGGGGTGGGTCTATGAGTGGGTGAATGAGTGAGGGGGTGGGTGGGTGGGTGGGTGAATGAGTGAGGGGGGTGGGTGAATGAGTGAGGGGGTGGGTGGGTGGGTGGGTGAATGAGTGAGGGGTTGGGTGAATGAGTGAGGGGTTGGGTGAATGAGTGAGGGGGTGGGTGGGTGAATAAGTGAGGGGCTGGGTAGGTGGGTGAATGAGTGAGGGGGTGGGTGGGTGGGTGGATGAGTGAGGGGGTGGGTGAGTGGGTGAATGAGTGAGGGGGTGGGTGGGTGAATGAGTGAGGGGGTCGGTGGGTAGGTGAATGAGTGAGGGGGTGGGTTGGTGGGGTGAATGAGTGAGGGAGTCGCTGGGCGAGTGGGTGAATAACAGGGTTTGGGTGGGTGAATGAGTGAGGTGGTGGGTGGGTGGTGTGAATGAGCGAGTGGGTGGGTGGGAGGGGAAAATGAGCGAGGTGGTGGGTGGGAGGGGTGAATGAGCGAGGGGGTGAGTGGGAGGGGTGAATGAGCGAAGGGGTGGGTGGGAGGGGTGAATGAGCGAAGGGGTGGGTGGGAGGGGTGAATGAGCGAGGGGGTGGGTGGGAGGGGTGAATGAGCGAGGGGGTTGGTGGGTGGGGTGAATGAGCGAGGGGGTGGGTGGGTGGGGTGAATGGGTGAGGGGGTGGGTGGGGTGAACCGGTGAGGGTGTGTGTGGTGGGTGGGTTAGGGAGTGGGTGGGGTGAATGAGTGAGAGGGTGAGTGGGTGGGGTCAATGAATGAAGGGCTCGGTGGGTCGGGTGAATGAGTGAGGGGTGGGGGTGGTGAATGAGTGAGGGGGTCGGTGGGTGTATGAGTGAAGGGGTGGGTGGCTGGGTGGCTGGCTGAGTGGATGAATGTGTGAGGGAGTGTTTGGTTATCTGAATGGGTGAGGCTGTGGGTGAATGGGTAAGGGGGTGGTGAGTGGGCTGAATGGGTGAGGGGGTGGGTGGGGTGAATTGGTGAGGGGGTGGGTGGGTAGGATGAATGGGTGAGGGTGTGGGTGGGATGAATGAGTGAGGGGGTGGGTGGGGTGAATGTATGAAGGGCTGGGTGGGTGGAGTGAATTAGTGAGGGGCTGGGTTCGGGTGAATGAGTGAGGGGGTCTAAGGGTAGCTGGGTGTATGAGTGAAGGGATTGGTGGGTGAATGAGTGATTGGGTGGGTGTGTGAGTGGGTGAATTAGTGAGGGGGCGGGTGGATGAGTGGGTGAATGAGTGAGGGGGTGGGTGGGTGAATGAGTGAGGGGTTGGGTGGGTGGGTGAATGAGTGAGGGGGTTGCTGAATGAGTGAGGTGGTGATGTGTGGGGTGAATGGGTGAGGGTGTGGGTGGGTGGGGTTAATGGGTGAGGGTGTGGGTGGGTGGGGTTAATCGGTGAGGGGGTGGGTGGGTGGTGTTAATGGGTGAGGGTTTGGGTGAATGGGTGACGGGGTGGGTGGGTGGGGTGAATGGGTGAGGGGTGGGTGGGGGAATGAGTGAGGGAGTGGGTGGGTGGGTGAATGAGTGAGGGGGTGGGTTGGTGGGGTGAATGACTGAGTGGGTGGGTGGGGTGAATGAGTGAGGGAGTCAGTGGGTGAGATGGTGAATAACAGGGTGTGGGTGGGTGAATGAGTGAGGTGGTGGGTGGGTGAGGTGAATGAGTGAGGGGCTGGGTGGGTGGGTGAATGAGTGAAGCGGTGGGTGGGAGGGGTGAATGAGCGAGGAGTGGGTGGGTGTTGTGAATGAGCGAGTGGGTGGGTGGGAGGGGTGAATGAGCGAGGGGTTGGGTGGGTGGGGTGAATGTGTGAGGCGGTGGGTGGGTGGGTGAATGAGTGAGGGGGTGGGTGACTGAGTGAGTGGGTGGGTGTGTGGGTGAAGTAGTGAGGGGGTGGGTGGGTGAGTGGGTGAATGAGTGAGGGGGTGGGTCGATGGGTGAATGAGTGACGGGGTGGGTGGGTGAATGAGTGAGGGGGTGGGTGGGTGAGTGAGGGTGTGGGTGGGTGGGTGAGTGAGGGGGAGGGTGGCTGGATGAATGAGTGAGGGTGTGAGTGGGTGGGTGAATGAGTGAGGGGGTGGGTGCATGGGTGAATGAGTGAGGGGATGGGTGGGTGGGGTGAATGGGTGAGGGGGCGGATGTGCGGAGTGAATGGGTGAATGGGCGGGTGAGTGGGGTGAATGAGTGAAGGGGTAGGTGGGTGGGGTGAATGAGTGAGGGGGTGGGTGGGTGGAGTGAATGAGTGAGGGGGTGGAGTGAATGAGTGAGGAGGTGGGTGGGTGAGGTGAATCAGGGGCTGGATGGGTAGGGTAAATGAGTGAGTGGGTCGGTGGGGTGAATGAGTGAGGGTGTCAGTGGGTGGCTGGGTGTATGAGTGAATGTGTGGGTGGCTGGGTGGGTGGGTGAATGATTGAGGGGGTGGGTGGGTGAGTGGGTGAAATAGTGAGTGGGTGGGTGGGTGGGTGAATGAGTGAGGGGGTGGGTGGGTGTGTGAATGAGTGAGGGGGTGGGTGAATAAGTGAGGGGGTCTTGGGTGGGTGAATGTGTAAGGGGATGGGTGAATCGGTGAGGGGGCGGGTGGGTGGGGTGAATGGGTTGAGGGGGCCAGTATGTGGGGTGAATGGGTGAGGGGGGCGGTTGGGTGGGGTGAATGAGTGAGGGGTTAGGTGGGTGGCTTGAATGAGTGAGGGGGCCGGTAAGTGGGGTGAATGGGTGAGGGGGCGGGTGGGTGGGGTGAATGGGTTGAGGGGGCCGGTATGTGGGGTGAATGGGTGAGGGGGGCGGTTGGGTGGGGTGAATGAGTGAGGGGATAGGTGGGTGGGTTGAATGAGTGAGGGGTGGTTGTGTGGGTGAATTAGTGAGGGGGTCGGTGGGTGGCTGGGTGTCTGTGTGAGGGGTGGGTGGTTGGGTGGGTGGGTGAAAGAGTGAGGGGGTGGGTGGGTGAGTGGGTGAATTTGTGTGGGGGTGGGTGGGTGAGTGGGTGAATGAGTGAGGGAGTAGGTGGGTGGCTGGGTGTAAGAGTGAAGGTGTGGGTGGCTGGGTGGGTGGGGTGAATGAGCGAGGGGGTCGGTGATAGGGTTGAATGAGCGAGGGGCTGGGTGGGAGGGGTGAATGAGAGAGGGAGTGGGTGGGAGGGGTGAATGAGCGAGGGGATGGGTGGAAGGGGTGAATGAGCGATGGTGTGGGTGGGTGGGGTGAATGAGCGAGGGGGTAGGTGTGTGGGGTGTATGAGCGAGGGGGTGAGTGAGTGGATGAATGAGTGAGGGGGTGGGTGGGTGGTTTAATGAATGAGGGGGTGGGTGGATGGGTGAATGAGTGATGGGGAGGGTGGGTGGGGTGAATGGGTGAGGGGGCGGGTGTGCGGGGTGAAGGGGTGAGTGGGAGGGGTGAATGGGTGAGGGGGCGGGTGTGTAGGGTAAATGGGTGAGGGGGCGGGTGGGTGGGGTGAATGGTTGAGGGGGGCGGGTGAGTGGGGTAAATGAGTGAGGGGGTAGGTGGGTGGGGTGAATGAGTGAGGGGGTGGGTGGGCGGAGTGAATGCGTGAGGGCGTGGGTGGGTGGGGTGAATGAATGAGGGGCTGTGTGGGTGGGGTAAATGAGTGAGTGGGTGGGGTGAATGAGTGAGGGGGTCAGTGGGTTGCTGGGTGTATGAGTGAATGTGTGGGTGGCAGGGTGGGTGGGTGAATGAGTGGGTGGGTGGGTGAGTGGGTGAATGAGTGAGGGTCTGGGTGGGTGGGTGGGGGAATGAGTGAGGGGGTGGGTGGGTGGGTGGGTGGGGGAATGAGTGAGGGGATGGGTGGGAGGGGTGAATGAGCCAGGGGGTGGGTGGGAGGGGTGAATGAGCGAGGGGGTGGGTGGGAGGGGTGAATGAGTGAGTGGGTGGGTGGGTGGGTGAATGAGTGAGGGGGTGGGTGGGTGGGTGAATGAGTGAGGGGGTGGGTTGGTGAATGAGTCAGGGGGTGGGTGGGCGTTCGAATGAGTCAGGGGTTGGGTGAATGTGTGAGGGGATGGGTGGATGGGTGGGTGGAGTGCATGGATTTAGTGGGTGGGTGGGATGAATGAGTGAGGGAGTCGGTAGGTGGCTGGGTGTATGAGTGAAGGGTTGGGTGGCTGAGTGGCTGGCTGGGTGGGTGAATGAGTGCGGGGGTGGGTGGGAGGGGTTAATGAGCGAGGGGGTGGGTGGGAGGGGTTAATGAGCGAGGGGGTGGGTGGGAGGGGTTAATGAGCGAGGGGGTGGGTGGGAGCAGTTGATGAGCGAGGGGGTGGGTGGGAGCGGTTAATAGGCGAGGGGGTGGGTGGGAGGGATTAATGAGCGAGGGGGTGGGTGGGGGGGGTGAATGAGAGAGGGGGTGGGTGGGAGGGGTAAATGAGCGAGGGGGTGGGTGGGAGGGGTGAATGAGCGAGCGGGTGGGTGGGTGAGGTTAATGAGCGAGGGGATGGGTGGGTGGGGTGTATGAGCGAGGGGGTGAGTGAGTGGGTGAATGGGTGAGGGGGTGGGTGCGTGGGTGAATGAGTGAGGGGCTGGGTGGGTGGGTGAATGAGTCAGGCGGTTGGTGGGCGTGTGAATGAGTGAGGGGGTGGGTGGGGTGAATGAGTGAGGAGGTCGGTGGTTGGCTGGGTGTATGAGTGAAGGGCTGGGAGGCTGGGTGGCTGGGTGAATGAGTGAGGGGTGGGTGGGTGGGTGAATGAGTGAGGGGGTGGGTGGGTGGGTGAATGAGTGAGGGGGTTGCTGAATGAGTGAGGTGGTGATGGGTAGGGTGAATGGGTGAGGGGTTGGGTGAATGGGTGAGGGGTTGGGTGGGTGGGGTGAATGGGTGAGGGGGTGGGTGGGGTGAATGTGTGAGGGTGTGGGTGGGTGGGTGAATGAGTGAGGCGGTGGGTGGGAGGGGTGAATGAGCGAGGGAGTCGGAGGTTGAGTGGGTGAATAACAGGGTGTGGGTGGGTGAATGAGTGAGGTGGTGGGTGGGTGGTGTGAATAAGCGAGTGGGTGGGGGGGGGAGGTGAATGAGCGAGGGGGTGGGTGGGAGGGGTGAATGAGCCAGGGGTTGGGTGGGAGGGGTGAATGAGCGAGGGGGTGTGTGGGAGGTGTGAATGAGCGAGGGGGTCGGGGGAAGGGGTGAATGAGCGAGGGGTTGGGTGGGTGGGGTGAATGGGTGAGGGGGTGGGTGGGGTGAACCAGTGAGGAGGTGGGTGTGTGTGGTGGGTGGGTTAGGGGGTGGGTGGGGTGAATGAGTGAGGGGGGGGGGTGGGTGGGGTGAATGAATGAAGGGCTCGGTGGGTCGGGTGAATGAGTGATGGGCTGGGTGGGGTGAATGAGTGAGGGGGTCGGTGGGTGGCTGGGTGTATGAGTGAAGGGGTTGGTGGCTGGGTGGCTGGGTGGGTGGGTGAATGTGTGAGGGGGTGTTTGGTTATCTGAATGGGTGAGGCTGTGGGTGAATGGCTAAGGGGGGTGGTGGGTGGGGTGAATGGGTGAGGGGGTGGATGGGGTGAATTGGTGAGGGCGTGGGTGGGTAGAATGAATGGGTGAGGGGGTGGGTGGGGTGAATGAGTGAGGGGGTGGGTGTGGTGAATGTATGAAGGGCTGGGTGGGTGGGGTGAATTAGTGAGGGTCTGGGTGGGGTGAATGAGTGAGGGGGTCGGTGGGTGGCTGGGGGTATGAGTGAAGGGGTGGGTGGCTGGGTGGGTGGGTGAATGAGTGAGGGGGTGGGTGGGTGAATGATTGGGGGTTGATTGGGTGGGTGAATGGGTGAGGGGGTTGCTGAATGAGTGAGGTGGTGATGTGTGGGGTGAATGGGTGAGGGGTTGGGTGAATGGGTGAGGGGTTGGGTGGGTGGGGTGAATGGGAGAGGGGGTGGATGGGAGGGGTGAATGAGCGAGGGGTTGGGTGGGTGGGGTGAATGTGCGAGGGGGTGGGTGGGTGGGTGAATGAGTGAGTGGGTGGGTGTGTGGGTGAAGTAGTGAGGGGGTGGGTGGGTGAGTGGGTGAATGAGTGAGGGGGTGGGTCGATGGGTGAATGAGTGACGGGGTGGGTGGGTGAATGAGTGAGGGGGTGGGTGGGTGAGTGAGGGTGTGGGTGGGTGGGTGAGTGAGGGGGAGGGTGGCTGGATGAATGAGTGCGGGTGTGAGTGGGTGGGTGAATGAGTGAGGGGGTGGGTGTGTGGGTGAATGAGTGAGGGGGTGGGTGGGTGGGGTGAATGGGTGAGGGGGCGGGTGTGCGGAGTGAATGGGTGAGTGGGCGGGTGAGTGGGGTGAATGAGTGAAGGGGTAGGTGGGTGGGGTGAATGAGTGAGGGGGTGGGTGGGTGGAGTGAATGAGTGAGGGGGTGGAGTGAATGAGTTAGGAGTTGGGTGGGTGGGGTGAATCAGGGGCTGGATGGGTAGGGTAAATGAGTGAGTGGGTCGGTGGGGTGAATGAGTGAGGGTGTCAGTGGGTGGCTGGGTGTATGAGTGAATGTGTGGGTGGCTGGGTGGGTGGGTGAATGATTGAGGGGGTGGGTGGGTGAGTGGGTGAATTAGTGAGTGGGTGGGTGGGTGAGTGGGTGAATGTGTGAGGGGGTGAGTGGGTGAATGTGTGAGGGGTGGGTGGGTGGGCGAATGAGTGAGGGGGTGGGTGGGTGGGTGAATGAGTGAGGGGGTGGGTGGGTGGTTGAATGAGTGAGGGGGTGGGTGGGTGCGTGAATGAGTGAGGGGGTGGGTGAATAAGTGAGGGGGTCTTGGGTGGGTGAATGTGTAAGGGGATGGGTGAATCGGTGAGGGGGCGGGTAAGTGGGGTGAATGGGTGAGGGGGCGGGTGGGTGGGGTGAATGGGTTGAGGGGGCCGGTAGGTGGGGTGAATGGGTGAGGGGGGCGGTTGGGTGGGGTGAATGAGTGAGGGGTTAGGTGGGTGGGTTGAATGAGTGAGGGGGTGGGTGTGTGGGGTGAATTAGTGAGGGGGTCGGTGGGTGGCTGGGTGTCTGTGTGAGGGGTGGGTGGTTGGGTGGGTGGGTGAATGAGTGAGGCGGTGGGTGGGAGGGGTGAATGAGCGAGGGGTGGGTGGGTGGTGTGAATGAGCGAGTGGGTGGGTGGGAGGGGTGAATGAGTGAGGGGTTAGGTGGGTGGGGTGAATGTGCGAGGGGGTGGGTGGGTGGGTGAATGAGTGAGGGGGTGGGTGGGTGGGTGAATGAGTGAGTGGGTGGGTGTTTGGGTGTGTGGGTGAAGTAGTGAGGGGGTGGGTGGGTGAGTGGGTGAATGAGTGAGGGGGTGGGTCGATGGGTGAATGAGTGACGGGGTGGGTGGGTGAATGAGTGAGGGGGTGGGTGGGTGAGTGAGGGTGTGGGTGGGTGGGTGAGTGAGGGGGAGGGTGGCTGGATGAATGAGTGAGGGGGTGGGTGGGTGGGCGAATGAGTGAGGGGGTGGGTGGGTGGTTGAATTAGTGAGGGGGTGGGTGGGTGCGTGAATGAGTGAGGGGGTGGGTGAATAAGTGAGGAGGTCTTGGGTGGGTGAATGTGTAAGGGGATGGGTGAATGGGTGAGTGGGCGGGTGAGTGGGGTGAATGAGTGAGGGGGTAGGTGGGTGGGGTGAATGAGTGAGGGGGTGGGTGGGTGGAGTGAATGAGTGAGGGGGTGGAGTGAATGAGTGAGGAGGTGGGTGGGTGAGGTGAATCAGGGGCTGGATGGGTAGGGTAAATGAGTGAGTGGGTCGGTGGGGTGAATGAGTGAGGGTGTCAGTAGGTGGCTGGGTGTATGAGTGAATGTGTGGGTGGCTGGGTGGGTGGGTGAATGTTTGAGGGGGTGGGTGGGTGAGTGGGGGAATTAGTGAGGGGGTGGGTGGGTGCGTGAATGAGTGAGGGGGTGGGTGAATAAGTGAGGGGGTCTTGGGTGGGTGAATGTGTAAGGGGATGGGTGAATCGGTGAGGGGGCGGGTGGGTGGGGTGAATGGGTTGAGGGGGCCGGTATGTGGGGTGAATGGGTGAGGGGGGCGGTTGGGTGGGGTGAATGAGTGAGGGGTTAGGTGGGTGGGTTGAATGAGTGAGGGGGCCGGTAAGTGGGGTGAATGGGTGAGGGGGGCGGTTGGGTGGGGTGAATGAGTGAGGGGATAGGTGGGTGGGTTGAATGAGTGAGGGGGTGGTTGTGTGGGGTGAATTAGTGAGGGGGTCGGTGGGTGGCTGGGTGTCTGTGTGAGGGGTGGGTGGTTGGGTGGGTGGGTGAATGAGTGAGGGGGTGGGTGGGTGAGTGGGTGAATTTGTGTGGGGGTGGGTGGGTGAGTGGGTGAATGAGTGAGTGAGTAGGTGGGTGGCTGGGTGTAAGAGTGAAGGTGTGGGTGGCTGGGTGGGTGGGGTGAATGAGCGAGGGGGTGGGTGATAGGGTTGAATGAGCGAGGGGCTGGGTGGGAGGGGTGAATGAGAGAGGGAGTGGGTGGGAGGGGTGAATGAGCGAGGGGATGGGTGGGAGGGGTGAATGAGCGATGGTGTGGGTGGGTGGGGTGAATGAGCGAGGGGGTGGGTGGGTGGTGTGTATGACCGAGGGGTGAGTGAGTGGATGAATGAGTGAGGGGGTGGGTGGGTGGTTTAATGAATGAGGGGGTGGGTGGATGGGTGAATGAGTGAGGGGGAGGGTGGGTGGGGTGAATGGGTGAGGGGGCGGGTGTGCGGGGTGAAGGGGTGAGTGGGAGGGGTGAATGGGTGAGGGAGCGGGTGTGTAGGGTAAATGGGTGAGGGGGCGGGTGGGTGGGGTGAATGGTTGAGGGGGGTGGGTGAGTGGGTAAATGAGTGAGGGGGTAGGTGGGTGGGGTGAATGAGTGAGGGGGTGGGTGGGCGGAGTGAATGCGTGAGGGGGTGAGTGGGTGGGGTGAATGAGTGAAGGGCTGTGTGGGTGGGGTAAATGAGTGAGTGGGTGGGGTGAATGAGTGAGGGGGTCAGTGGGTTGCTGGGTGTATGAGTGAATGTGTTGGTGGCAGGGTGGGTGGGTGAATGAGTGAGTGGGTGGGTGAGTGGGTGAATGAGTAAAGGTCTGTGTGGGTGGGTGGGTGAATGAGTGAGGGGGTGGGTGGGTGGGTGGGGGAATGAGTGAGGTGGTGGGTGCGTGGCTGAATGAGTGAGGTAGTGGGTGGGTAGGTGAATGTGTGAGGTGGTGGCTGGGTGGGTGAATGAGTGAGCGGGTGGGTGGGTGCGTAAATGAGTGAGGGGGTGGGTGAATGAGTGAGGGTGTCTTGGGTGGGTGAATGTGTGAGGGGATGGGTGAATGGGTGAGGGGGCGGGTGGGGTGACTGAGTGAGGGGGTCGGCGGGTTGCTGGGTGTCTGAGTGACGGGGTGGGTTGGTGAATGAGTGAGGGGGTGGGTGGTTGAGTGGGTGAATTAGTGAGGGAGTGGGTGGGTGGTGAATGAGTGAGGGGTTGGGTAGGTGAGTGAGGGTGTGGGTGTGTGGGTGAGTGAGGGGGCGGGTGGGTGGGTGAATCAGTGAGTGTGTGTTTGGGTGTGTGAATGAGTGAGGGGGTGGGTTGGTGGGTGAATGAGTGAGGGGGTGGATGGGTGAGTGGGTGAATTAGTGAGGGAGTGGGTGGGTGAGTGGGTGAATGAGTGAGGGGGTGGGTGGGTGGGTGAATGAGTGAGGGGGTGGGTGGGTGGGTGAATGAGTGAGGGGGTGGGTGGGTGGGTGAATGAGTGAGGGTGTCTTGGGTGGGTGAATGTGTGAGGGGATGGGTGAATGGGTGAGGGGGTGGGTAGGTGGAGTGAATGGATGAGGGGGTGGGTGGGATGAATGAGTGAGGGAGTCGGTAGGTGGCTGGGTGTATGAGTGAAGGGGTTGGTGGCTGGGTGGCTGGGTGGGTGGGTGGGGTGAATGAGCGAGGGGGTGGGTGGGAGGGGTTAATGAGCGAGGAGGTGGGTGGGAGGGATTAATGAGCGAGGGGGTGGGTGGGAGGGGTTAATAGGCGAGGGGGTGGGTGGGAGGGGTGAATGAGAGAGGGATTGGGTGTGAGGGGTAAATGAGCGAGGGGGTGGGTGGTAGGGGTGAATGAGCGAGCGGGTGGGTGGGTGAGGTTAATGAGCGAGGGGGTGGGTGGGTGGGGTTTATGAGCGAGGGGGTGAGTGAGTGGGTGAATGAGTGAGGGGGTGGGTGGATGAATGAGTGAGGGGGTGGGTGTGTGGGTGAATGAGTGAGCGGGTGGTTGCATGGGTGAATGAGTGAGGGGGTGAGTGGGTGGGTGACTGAGTGAGGGGGTGGGTGGGTGAATGAGTCAGGCGGTGGGTGGGCGTGTGAATGAGTGAGGTGGTCGGTGGGTGGCTGGGTGTATGAGTGAAGGGGTGGGAGGCTGGGTGGGTGGGTGAATGAGTGAGGGGGTGGGTGGGTGAATGATTGGGGGTTGATTGGGTGGGTGAATGGGTGAGGGGGTTGCTGAATGAGTGAGGTGGTGATGTGTGGGGTGAATGGGTGAGGGGTTGGGTGAATGGGTGAGGGGTTGGGTGGGTGGGCTGAATGGGTGAGGGGGTGGATGGGGTGAATGGGTGAGGTTGTGGGTGGGTGGGTGAATGAGTGAGGACGTGGGTTGGTGTGGTGAATGATTGAGGGAGTCGGTGGGTGAGTGGGTGAACAACAGGGTGTGGGTGGGTGAATGAGTGAGGTGGTGGGTGGGTGGTGTGAATAAGCGAGTGGGTGGGTGGCAGGGGTGAATGAGCGAGGGGGTGGGTGGGAGGGGTGAATGAGTGAGGGGGTGGGTGGGTGGGTGAATGAGTGAGGGGGTGGGTGTGTGGGTGAATGAGTGAGGGGGTGAGTGGGTGTGTGAATGAGTGAGGGGGTGGGTGGGTGGGTGAATGAGTGAGGGGGTGGGTGTGTGGGTGAATGAGTGAGGGGGTGAGTGGGTGGGTGGGTGAATGTGTGAGGGGGTGGGTGGGTGTGTGAATGAGTCAGGGGTTGGGTGGGCGTGCGAATGAGTCAGGTGTTGGGTGAATGTGTGAGGGGATGGGTGGGTGGGTGGAGTGAATGGGTGAGTGTGTGGGTGGGATGAATGAGTGAGGGAGTCGGTAGGTGGCTGGGTGTATGAGTGAAGGGTTGGGTGGCTGGGTTAATGAGCGAGGGGGTGGGTGGGAGGGATTAATGAGCAAGGGGGTGGGTGGGAGGGGTTAATGAGCGAGGGGTTGGGTGGGAGCGGTTAATGAGCGAGGGGTTGGGTGGGAGCGGTTAATGAGCGAGGGGGTGGGTGGGAGCGGTTAATGAGCGAGGGGGTGGGTGGGAGCGGTTAATAGGCGAGAGGGTGGGTGGGAGGGATTAATGAGCGAGGGGGTGGGTGGGAGGGGTGAATGAGAGAGGGGGTGGGTGGGAGGGGTAAATGAGCGAGGGGGTGGGTGGGAGGGGTAAATGAGCGAGGGGGTGGGTGGTATGGGTGAATGAGCGAGCGGGTGGGTGGGTGAGGTTAATGAGCGAGGGGGTGGGTGGGTGGGGTGTATGAGCGAGGGGGTGAGTGAGTGGGTGAATGGGTGAGGGGGTGGGTGGGTGGATGAATGAGTGAGGGGGTGGGTGTGTGGGTGAATGAGTGAGGGGGTGGTTGCATGGGTGAATGAGTGAGGGGGTGAGTGGGTGGGTGAATGAGTGAGGGGGTGGGTGGGTGGGTGAATGAGTGAGGGGGTGGGTGGGTGGGTGAATGAGTCAGGCGGTGGGTGGGCGTGTGAATGAGTGAGGGGGTGGGTGGGGTGAATGAGTGAGGGGGTCGGTGGTTGACTGGGTGTATGAGTGAAGGGCTGGGAGGCTGGGTGGCTGGGTGAATGAGTGAGGGGGTGGGTGGGTTGGTTAATTGAGTGATTGGGTTGCTGAATGATTGAGGTGGTGATGGGTACGTTGAATGGGTGAGGGGTTGGGTGGGGTGAATGGGTGAGGGTGTGGGTGGGTGGTTGAATGAGTGAGTACGTGGGTTGGTTGGGTGAATGATTGAGGGAGTTGGTGGTTGAGTGGGTGAATAACAGGGTGTGGGTGGGTGAAGGAGTGAGGTGGTGGGTGGGCGGTGTGAATAAGCGAGTGGGTGGGTATGAGGGGTGAATGAGCGAGGGGGTGGGTGGGAGGGGTGAATGAGCGAGGGGGTGGGTGGGAGGGGTGAATGAGCCAGGGGTTGGGTGGGAGGGGTGAATGAGCGAGGGGGTGGGTGGGAGGTGTGAATGAGCGAGGGGGTCGGCGGAAGGGGTGAATGAGCGAGGGGTTGGGTGGGTGGGGTGAATGGGTGAGGGGGTGGGTGGGGTGAACCGGTGAGGAGGTGGGTGTGTGTGGTGGGTGGGTTAGGTGGTGGGTGGGGTGAATGAGTGAGGGGGTGGGTGGGTGGGGTGAATGAATGAAGGGCTCGGTGGGTCGGGTGAATGAGTGATGGGCTGGGTGGGGTGAATGAGTGAGGGGGTCGGTGGGTGGCTGGGTGTATGAGTGAAGGGGTTGGAGGCTGGGTGGCTGGGTGGGTGGGTGAATGTGTGAGGGGGCGTTTGGTTATCTGAATAGGTGAGGCTGTGGGTGAATGGCTAAGGGGGGTGGTGGGCAGAATGAATGGGTGAGGGGGTGGGTGGGGTGAATGAGTGAGGGGGTGGGTGTGGTGAATGTATGAAGGGCTGGGTGGGTGGGGTGAATTAGTGAGGGTCTGGGTGGGGTGAATGAGTGAGGGGGTCGGTGGGTGGCTGGGTGTATGAGTGAAGGGGTGGGTGGCTGGGTGGGTGGGTGAATGAGTGAGGGGGTGGGTGGGTGAATGATTGGGGGGTGATTTGGTGGGTGAATGGGTGAGGGGGTTGGTGAATGGGTGAGGTGGTGGGTGGGTGGGGTGAATGGGTGAGGGGGCGGGTGGGTCAGGTGAATGGGTGATGGGGCGGGTGGGTGGGGTGAATGGGTGAGGGGGCGGGTGTGCGGGGTGAATGTGTGAGTGGGCGGGTGGGCGGGGTGAATGGTTGAGGGGGGCGGGTGGGTGGGGTGAATGAGTGATGGGGTAGGTGGGTGGGGTGAATGAGTGGGGGGTGGGTGGGTGGAGTGAATGAGTGAGGGGTTGGGTGGGTGGGGTGAATTAGTGAGGGGTTGGGTGGGTGGGGTAAATGAGTGAGTGTGTGTGTGGGGTCAATGAGGGAGGGGGTCAGTGGGTGGCTGGGTGTATGAGTGAATGTGTGGGTGGCTGGGTGGGTGAATGAGTGAGGGGGTGAGTGGGTGAATTAGTGAGTGCTAGGGTGGGTGAGTGGGTGAATGAGTGAGGGGGTGGGTGGGTGAATGAGTGTTGGGGTGGGTGAATGACTGAGGGAATGGGTGAATGGGTGAGGGTCGGGTGGGTGGGGTGAATGGGTGAGAGGGCGGGAGGGTGGGGTGAATAGGTGAGGGGACTTGTGGGTGGGGTGAATGGGTGAGGGGGCGGGTTGGCAGGGTGAATGAGTGAGGGGGTGTGTGCGTAGGTGAATGAGTGAGGGGGTGGGTGCGTGAATGAGTGATGTGGTGGGTGGGTGGGTGAATGAGTGAGGGGATGGATGCGTGGGTGAATGAGTGAGGGTGTGAGTGGGTGAGTGAATGAGTAAGGGGGTGGGTGGGTGCGTGAATGAGTGAGGGGGAGGGTGAATGATGTGAGGGGGGTTATGGGTGGGTGAATGTGTGGGGGGATGGGTGAATGTGTGAGGGGTCGGGTGGGTTTAGTGAATGGGTGAGGGGGTGGGTGCGTGGGTGAATGAGCGAGCGGGTGGGTGGGTGAATGAGTGAGGAGTTGGGTGGGTGGGTGAATGAGTGAGGGGGTTATGGGTGGGTGAATGTGTGAGGGGATGGGTGAATGGGTGAGGGGGCGGGTGGGTGGGGTGAATGTGTGAAGGGGCGGGTGGTTGGGGTGAATGGGTGAGGGGGCGGGTGGGTGGGGTAAATGAGCGAGGGGGTGGGTGGGGTTAATGAGCGAGCGGGTGAGTGAGTGAAAGAGTGAGCGGGTGGGTGGGCTGGCGGGTAGGTGAATGAGGGAGGGGGTGGTTGGACGGGTGAATTAGCTAGGGGGTGGGTGGGCGGGCGGGTGGGTGCATGAGCGAGGGCGTGGGTGGGGTGAATGGGTGAGGGGGTGGGTGGGGTGAATGAGTGAGGGGGTCGGTGGGTGGCTGGGTGTATGAGTGAAGTGGTGGGTGGCTGGGTGTCTGAGTGGGTGGGTGAATGAGTGAATGAGTGATGGGGTGTTTGGGTGTCTGAATGGGTGAGGCTGTGGGTGAATGGGTGAGGGAGGTGGTGGGTGGGTTGAATGGGTGAGTGGTTGGGTGGGGTGAATGAGTGAGGGGGTGGGTGGGTGGGGTGAATCGGTGAGGGGGTGGGGTGAATCGGTGAGGGGGTGGGTGGGTGGGGTGAATGGGTGAGGGGGTGGGTGGGGTGAATGAGTGAGGGTGTGGGTGGTTGGGTTGAATAAATGAAGGGCTGGGTTGGTGGGGTGAATGAGTGAGGGGCTGGGTGGGGTGAATGAGTGAGGGGGTCGGTGGGTGTCTGGGTGTATGAGTGATGGGGTGGGTGGCTGGGTGGGTGGGTGAATGAGTGAGGGGGTGGATGGGTGAATGATTGAGGGGGTGTTTGGGTGGGTGAATGGGTGAGGGGGTGGGTGAAAGGTTGAGGGGGTGGGTGAATGGGTGAGGGTGTGGGTGGGTTTGGTGAATGTGTGCAGGGGCGGGTGTGTGGGGTGAATGGGTGAGGGGGCGGGTGCGTGGGGTGAACGGGTGAGGGGGCGGGTGGGTGGGGTAAATGGGTGAGGGGGTCGGTGGGTGGGGTGAATGAGTGATGGGGTGGGTGGGTGGATTGAATGAGTGAGGGGGTGGGTGGGTGGGGTGAATTAGTGAGGGGGTAGGTGGGTGGGGTGAATGAGTGAAGTGTTGGGTGGCTGGATGGGCTGGTGAATGAGTGAGTGGGTGGGTGGAGTGAATGGGTGAGGGGGGCGGGTGGGTGGGGTGAATGAGTGAGGGGGTAGGTGGGTGGGGTGAATGAGTGAAGGGGTGGGTGGCTGGATGGGTGGGTGAATGAGTGAGGGGGTGGATGGGTGAGTGGGTGAATTAGTGAGTGGGTGGGTGTGTGAGTGGGTGAATGAGTGAGGTGGTATGTGGGTGGGTGAATGAGTGAGGGGGTGGGTGCGTGGATGAATGAGTGAGGGTGTGAGTGGGTGGGCGAATGAGTGAGGAGGTGGGTGGGTGGGTGAATGAGTGAGGGGGTGGGTGGGAGTGTGAATGAGTGAGGGGGTGGGTGAATGAGTGAGGGGGTGATGGGTGGATGAATGTGTGAGGGGTTGGGTGAATGGGTGAGCGGGTGGGTCTGGTGAATGGATGAGGGGGCGGGTGGGTGGGGTTAATGGATGAGGGGGCGAGTGGGTGGGATGAATGGGTAAGGGGGGCGGGTGGGTGGGGTGAATGAGTGAGGGGGTAGGTGGGTGGGGTAAATAAGTGAGGGTGTGGGTGAATGAGCGAATGAATGATGGGGTGTTTGGGTGTCTAAATGGGTGAGGCTGTGGGTGAATGGGTGAGGGGGGTGGTGGGTGGGATGAATGGGTGACGGGTTGCGTGGTGTGAATCGGTGAGGGGGTGGGTGGGTGGGGTGAATGTGTGAGGGGGTGGGTGGGGTGAATGAGTGAGGGTGTGGGTGGGTGGGTTGAATGAATGAAGGGCTGGGTGGGTGGGCTGAGTGAGTGAGGGGCTGGGTGGGGTGAATGAGTGAAGGGGTCGGTGGGTGGCTGGGTGTATGAGTGATGGGGTGGGTGGCTGGGTGGGTGGGTGAACGAGTGAGGGGGTGGATGGTTGAAAGATTGAGGGGGTGTTTGGGTGGGTGAATGGGTGAGGGGGTGGGTGGGGGGGTGAATGTGGGCAGGGGCGGGTGTGTGGGATGAATGGGTGAGGGGGCGGGTGCGTGGGATGAATGGGTGAGGGGGCGGGTGGGTGGGGTGAATGAGTGAGGGGACGGGTGCGTGGGGTGAATGGTTGAGGGGGCGGGTGCGTGGGGTGAATGCGTGAGGGGGTAGGTGTGTGGGGTGAATGAGTGAAGAGTTGGGTGGCTGGGTGAATGTGTGAGGGATGGGTGGGTGAGTGGGTGAATTAATGATAGGGTGGGTGTGTGAGTGGGAGAATGAGTGAGGTGGTGGGTGAGTGGGTGAATGAGTGAGGGTGTGAGTGGGTGGGTGAATGAGTGAGGAGGTGGGTGGGTGGGTGAATGAGTGAGGGGGTGGGTAGGACCGTGAATGAGTGAGGGGGTGGGTGAATGAGTGAGGGGGTGATGGGTGGGTGAATGTGTCAGGGGATGGGTGAATGGGTGAGGGGGCGGGTGGGTGGGGTGAATGGATGAGGGGGCGGGTGTGTGGAGTGAATGGGTGAGGGGGGCGGGTGGGTGGGGTGAATTAGTGAGGGGTTGGTGGATGGGGTGAATGAGTGAGGGTGTGGGTGGGTGGAGTGAATGAGTGAGGGGGTGGGTGGGTGGGGTGAATTAGTGAGGGGCTGGGTGGATGGGGTAAATGAGTGAGGGGGTGGGTGGTGTGAATGGGTGAGGGGGTCGGTGGGTGGCTGGGTGTATGAGTGAAGGGGTGGGTGGGTGAGTGAATGAGTGAGGGGGTGGGTGGGTGAGTGAATGAGTGATGGGTTGTTTGGGTGTCTGAATGGGTGAGGCTGTGGGTGAATGGGTGAGGGGGTTGGTGGGAGGGGTGAATGGGTGAGGGTTTGGGAGGGGTGAATCGGTGAGGGGGTGGTTGGGTGGGGTGAATGGGTGAGGGTTTGGGAGGGGTGAATCGGTGAGGGGGTGGTTGGGTGGGGTGAATGGGTAAGGGAGTGGGTGGGGTGAATGAGTGAGGGTGTTGGTGGGTGGGTTGAATGAATGAAGGGCTGGGTGGGTGGGGTGAATGAGTATGGGGCTGGGTGGGGTGAATGAGTGAGTGGGTCGGTGGGTGGCTGGGTGTATGAGTGATGGGGTTGTTGGCTGGGTGGCTGGGTGAATGAGTGAGGGGGTGGGTGGGTGAATGATTGAGGGGGTGTTTGGGTGAGTGAATGGGTGAGGGGGTGGGTGAATGGGTGAGGTGGTGGGTGGGTGGGATGAATGGGTGAGGGGGCGGGTGGGTGGGGTGAATGGGTGAAGGGGCGGGTGCGTGGGGTGAATGGGTGAGGGGGCAGGTGGGTGGGGTGAATGGGTGAGGGGGCGGGTGCGTGGGGTGAATAGGTGAGGGGGCGGGTGCGTGGGGTGAATGGGTGAGGGGGCAGGTGGGTGGGGTGAATGGGTGAGGGGGCGGGTGCGTGGGGTGAATGTGTGAGGGGGCGGGTGCGTGGGGTGAATGGGTGAGGGGGCGGTTGGGTGGGGTGAATGGGTGAGGGGGCCGGTGGGTGGGGTGAATGTTTGAGGGGGCTGGTGGGTGGGGTGAATGAGTGAAGTGTTGGGTGGCTGGGTGGGTGGGTGAATGAGTGAGGGTGTGGGTGGGTGGCTGAGTGTATGAGTGAAGGGGTGGGTGGCTGGGTCGGTGGGTGAATGAGTGAGGTGGTGGGTCAGTGGTGTGAATGAGCGAGTGGGTGTGTGGGAGGGGTGAATGAGCGAGGGGTTGGGTGGATGAATGAGTGAGGGGATGGGTGGGTGAATGAATGAGGGGGTGGGTCGGTGAATGACTGAGGGGGTCGGTGGGTGGATGGGTGAATGAGTGAGGGGGTCGGTGGGTGGATGGGTGATTGATTGAGTGGGTCGGTGGGTGGGTGAATGAGTGAGGGGATCGGTGGGTGGGTGAATGAGTGAGGGCGTGGGTAGATGAATGAGTGAGGAGGTGGGTGAATGACGGAAGGGGTGGGTGTGTGATTGAGGGAGTGGCCAGGTGGGTGAGTGAATGAGGGAGTGTGTGTGGTTGAATGAGTGAGCGAGTGATTGGGTGGGTGAGCGAATGAGTGAGGGAGTCAGTGTGTGGGAGTGTGATTGAGTGAGTGTGTGTGGCTGAATGAGTGAGTGAGTGGGTGGGTGAATGCTTGAGGGATTGGGTGGGTGGGAGTGTGAATGAGTGAGGGAATGGTTCCGTGGGAGGGTGAATGGGTGAGGGAGATGGTGGGTGGGAGGGTGAGTGATTGATGGAGTGGGTTGGTTGGAGGGTGGATGAGTGAGAGAGTGGGTGGGTGATTGATTGAGGGGGTGGGTGGGTGAATGATTGAGGGGGTGTTTGGGTGGGTGAATGGTTGAGGGGGTGGGTGAATGGGTGAGGTGGTGGGTGGGTGGGGTCAATGGGTGAGAGGGTGGGTAGGTTGTGTGAATGGGTGCGGGGGTGGGTGTGTGCAGTGAATGGGTGAGGGGTCGGGTGTGTGGGGTTAATCGGTGAGGGGGCGGGTGGGTGGGGTGAACGGGTGAGGGGGCGGGTGGGTGGAGCGAATGGGTGAGGGTGCGGGTGAGTGGGGTGAATGGGTGAGGGGCATGTGGGTGTGGTGAATGGGTAAGGGGTTGGGTGGGTGGGATGAATGAGTGAGGAGGTCGGTGGGTGGCTTGGGGTATGAGTGAAGGTGTGGGTGGCTGGGAGGGTGGGTGAATGATTGAGGGGGTGGGTGGGTGGGTGAATGAGTGAGGGGGTCGGTGGGTGGCTGGGTGTATGAGTGATGGGGTGGGTGGCTGGGTGGCTGGGTGGGTGGGTGAATGAGTGAGGGGGTGGATGGGTGAATGATTGAGAGGGTGTTTGGGTGTGTGAATGGGTGAGGGGGTGGGTGAATGGGTGAGGGCGTGGGTGAATGGGTGAGGGGGTGGATGGGTGGGGTGAATGAGTGAGGGGATAGGTGGGTGGGGTGAATGAGTGAGGGGGTGGGTGGGTGGGGTGAATTAGTGTGGGGGTAGGTGGGTGGGGTGAATGAGTGAAGTTTTGGGTGGCTGGGTGGGTGGGTGAATGAGTGAGCGGGTGGGTGGGTGGAGTGAATGGGTGAGGGGGGCAGGTGGGTGGGGTGAATGAGTGAGGGGTAGGTGGGTGGGGTGAATGAGTGTAGGGGTGGTGGCTGGATGGGTGGGTGAATGAGTGAGGGGGTGGGTGGGTGAGTGGGTGAATTAGTGAATGGGTGGGGGTGTGAGTGGGTGAATGAGTGAGGTGGTGGTTGGGTGGTTGAATGAGTGAGGGGGTGGGTGCGTGGGTGAATGAGTGAGGAGGTGGGTGGGTGGGTGAATGAGTGAGGGGGTTGGTGTGAGTGTGCATGAGTGAAGGAGTGGGTGAATGAGTGAGGGGGTGATGGGTGGGTGAATATGTGAGGGGATGGGTGAATGGGTGAGGGGTTGGGTGGGGTGAATGGGTGAAGGGGTGGTTGGGGTGAATGAGTGAGGGGGTAGGTGGGTTGAATGAATGAAGGGCTGGGTGGGTGTGGTGAATGAGTGAGCGGCTGGGTGGGGTGAATGAGTGAGGGGGTGGATGGGTGAATGATTGAGGGGGTGTTTGGGTGGGTGAATGGGTGATGGGGTGGGTGAATGGGTGAGGGGTTGGGTGAGTGGGTGAGGGGGTGGGTGGGTGGGGTGAATGTGTGCAGGGGCGGGTGTGTGGGGTGAATGGGTGAGGGGGCGGGTGCGTGGGGTGAATGGGTGAGGGGGCGGGTGGGTGGGGTGAATGGGTGAGGGGGCGGTTGCATGGGGTGAATGGGTGAGGGGGCGGGTGCGTGGGGTGAATGGGTGAGGGGGCGGGTGCGTGGGGTGAATGGGTGAGGGGGCGGGTGCGTGGGGTGAATGGTTGAGGGGGCGGGTGGGTGGGGTAAATGGGTGAGGGGGTAGGTGGGTGGGGTGAATGAGTGAATGGGAGGGTGTGTGGAGTGTATGAGTGAGGGGGTGGGTGGGTGGGGTGAATGAGTGAAGGGGTGGGTGGCTGGGTGGGTGTGTGAATGAGTGAGGGATGGGTGGGTGAGTGGGTGAATTAGTGAGTGGCTGGGTGTGTGAGTGGGTGAATGAGTGAGGTGGTGGGTGAGTGGGTGAATGAGTGAGGGGGTGGGTGCGTGGGTGAATGAGTGAGGAGGTGGGTGGGTGGGTGAATGAGTGAGGGGGTGGGTAGGAGCGTGAATGAGTGAGAGGGTGGGTGAATGAGTGAGGGGGAGATTCGTGGGTGAATGTGTGAGGGGATGGGTGAATGGGTGAGGGGGCGGGTGGGTGGGATGAATGGATGAGGGGGCGGGTGGGTGGGGTGAATGGGTGAAGGCGGGGGTGGGTGGGGTGAATGAGTGAGGGGGTAGGTGGGTGGGGTGAATGAGTGAGGGGGTCGGTGGGAGGCTGGGTGTACAAGTGAAGGGGTGGGTGGGTGAGTGAATGAGTGAGTGTGTGGGTGGGTGGGTGAGTGAATGAGTGAGTGTGTGGGTGGGTGGGTGAGTGAATGAGTGAGTGTGTGGGTGGGTGATTGAATGAGTGATGTGGTGTTTGGGTGTCTGAATGGGTGAGTCTCTGGGTGAATGGGTGAGGGGATGGTGGGTGGGGTGAATGTGAGAGGGGGCGGATGGTTGGGGTGAATGGGTGAGGGGGCGGCTGGGTGGGGTAAATGAGTGAGGGGGTGGGTGGGGTTAATGAGCGAAGGGGTGAGTGAGTGTGTGAAAGAGTGAGGGGGTGGGTGGGCTGGCGGGTAGGTGAATGAGCGAGGGGGTGGTTGGACGGGTGAATTAGCTAGGGGGTGGGTGGGCTGGCGGGCGGGTGAATGAGCGAGGGCGTGGGTGGGGTGAATGGGTGAGGGGGTGGGTGGGGTGAATGAGTGAGGCAGTCGGTGGGTGGCTGCGTGTATGAGAGAAGTGGTGGATGGCTGGGTGTCTGAGTGGGTGGGTGAATGAGTGAATGAGTGATGGGGTGTTTGGGTGTCTGAATGGGTGAGGCTGTGGGTGAATGGGTGAGGGGGGTGGTGGGTTGGTTGAATGGGTGAGTGGTTGGGTGGGGTGAATCGGTGAGGGGGTGGGTGGGTGGGGTGAATCGGTGAGGGGGTGGGCGGGTGGGGTGAATGAATGAAGGGCTGGGTTGGTGGGGTGAATGAGTGAGGGGCTGGGTGAGGTGAATGAGTGAGGGGGTCGGTGGGTGGCTGGGTGTATGAGTGATGGGGTGGGTGGCTGGGTGGGTGGGTGAATGAGTGAGGGGGTGGATGGGTGAATGATTGAGGGGGTGTTTGGGTAGGTGAATGGGTGAGGGGGTGGGTGAATGGTTGAGGGGGTGGGTGAATGGGTCAGGGTGTGGGTGGGTTTGGTGAATGTGTGCAGGGGCGTGTGTGTGGGGTGAACGGATGAGGGGGCGGGTGCGTGGGGTCAACGGGTGAGGGGGCGGGTGGGTGGGGTGAATGGGTGAGAGGGGGCGGGTGCGTGGGGTGAAAGGGTGAGGGGGCGGGTGTGTGGGGGGAATGGGTGAGGGGGCCAGTGGGTGGGGTGAATGGTTGAGGGGGCGGGTGGGTGGGGTAAATGGGTGAGGGGGTAGGTGGGTGGGGTGAATGAGTGATGGGGTGGGTGGGTGAATGATTGAGGGGGTGTTTGGGTAGGTGAATGGGTGAGGGGGTGGGTGAATGGTTGAGGGGGTGGGTGAATGGGTCAGGGTGTGGGTGGGTTTGGTGAATGTGTGCAGGGGCGTGTGTGTGGGGTGAACGGATGAGGGGGCGGGTGCGTGGGGTCAACGGGTGAGGGGGCGGGTGCGTGGGTTGAATGGCTGAGAGGGGGCGGGTGCGTGGGGTGAAAGGGTGAGGGTGCGGGTGTGTGGGATGAATGGGTGAGGGGGCGGGTGGGTGGGGTGAATGGGTGAGGGGGCCAGTGGGTGGGGTGAATGGTTGAGGGGGCGGGTGGGTGGGGTAAATGGGTGAGGGGGTAGGTGGGTGGGGTGAATGAGTGATGGGGTGGGTGGGTGAATTGAATGAGTGAGGGGGTGGGTGGGTGGGGTGAATTAGTGAGGGGGTAGGTGGGTGGGCTGAATGAGTGAAGTGTTGGGTGGCTGGGTGGGTGGGTGAATGAGTGAGCGGATGAGTGGGTGGAGTGAATGTGTGAGGGGGGCGGGTTGGTGGGGTGAATGAGTGAGGGTGTAGATGGGTGGGGTGAATGAGTGAAGGGGTGGGTGGCTGAATGAGTGGGTGAATGAGTGAGGGGGTGGATGGGTGAGTGGGTGAATTAGTGAGTGGGTGGGTGTGTGAGTGGGTGAATGAGTGAGGTGGTGGGTGGGTGGGTGAATGAGTGAGGGGGTGGGTGCGTGGATGAATGAGTGAGGGTGTGAGTGGGTGGGTGAATGAGTGAGGAGGTGGGTGGGTGGGTGAATGAGTGAGGGGGTGGGTGGGAGTGTGAATGAGTGAGGGGGTGATGGGTGGATGAATGTGTGAGGGGATGGGTGAATGGGTGAGCGGGTGGGTGGGGTGAACGGTTGAGGGGGCGGGTGGGTGGGGTGAATGGATGAGGGGGCGGGTGGGTGGGATGAATGGGTGAGGGGGGCGGGTGGGTGGGATGAATGAGTGAGGGGGTAGGTGGGTGGGGTAAATGAGTGAGGGTGTGAGTGAATGAGTGAATGAGTGATGGGGTGTTTGGGTGTCTAAATGGGTGAGGCTGTGGGTGAATGGGTGAGGGGGGTGGTGGGTGGGGTGAATGGGTGAGGGGTTGGGTGGTGTGAATCGGTGAGGGGGTGGGTGGGTGGGGTGAATGTGTGAGGAGGTGGGTGGGGTGAATGAGTGAGGGTGTGGGTGGGTGGGTTGAATGAATGAAGGGCTTGGTGGGTGGGGTGAATGAGTGAGGGGCTGGGTGGCGTGAATGAGTGAGGGGGTCGGTGGGTGGCTGGGTGTATGAGTGATGGGGTGGGTGGCTGGGTGGCTGGGTGGCTGGGTGGGTGGGTGAATGAGTGAGGGGGTGGATGTTTGAAAGATTGAGGGGGTGTTTGGGTGGGTGAATGGGTGAGGGGGTGGGTGAATGGGTGAGGGGGTGGTTGAATGTGGGCAGGGGCAGGTGTGTGGGGTGAATGGGTGAGGGGGCGGGTGGGTGGGGTGAATGAGTGAAGTGTTGGGTGGCTGGGTGGGTGGGTGAATGAGTGAGGTGGTGGGTGGGTGGGGTGAATGGGTGAGGGGGCGGGTGGTTGGGGTGAATGGTTGAGGGGGCGGGCGCGTGGGGTAAATGGGTGAGGGGGGGCGGGTGGGCGGGGTGAATGAGTGAGGGGGTAGGTGGGTGGGGTGAATGAGTGAAGGGGTGGGTGGCTGGGTGGGTGGGTGAATGAGTGAGGGATGGGTGGGTGAGTGGGTGAATTAGTGATTGGGTGAGTGTGTGAGTGGGAGAATGAGTGTGGTGGTGGGTGATTGGGTGAATGAGTGAGTGTGTGAGTGGGTTGTTGCATGAGTGAGGAGGTGGTTGGGTGGGTGAATGAGTGAGGGGGTGGGTGGGAGCGTGAATGAGTGAGTGGGTGGGTGAATGAGTGAGGGGGTGATGGGTGGGTGAATGTGTGAGGGGATGGTTGAATGGGTGAGGGGGCGGGTGGGTGGGGTGAATGGATGAGGGGGCGGGTGGGTGGGGTGAATGGGTGAGGGGAGCGGGTGGGTGGGGTGAATAAGTGAGGGGTTGGTGGGTGGGGTGAATGAGTGAGGGTGTGGGTGGATGGAGTGAATGAGTGAGGGGGTGGGTGGGTGGGGTGAATTAGTGAGGGGCTGGGTGGATGGGGTAAATGAGTGAGGTTGTGGGTGGTGTGAATGGGTGAGGGGGTCGGTGGGTGGCTGGGTGTATGAGTGAAGGGGTGTTTGGGTGAGTGAATGAGTGAGTGGGTGGGTGGGTGAGTGAATGAGTGATGGGGTGTTTGGGTGTCTGAATGGGTGAGGCTGTGGGTGAATGGGTGAGGGGGGTGGTGGGTGGGGTGAATGGGTGAGGGTCTGGGTGGGGTGAATCGGTGAGGGTGTGGGTGGGTGGGTTGAATGAATGAAGGGCTGAGTGGGTGGGGTGAATGAGTGTGGGGCTGGGTCGGATGAATGAGTGAGTGGGTCGGTGGGTGGCTGGGTGTATGAGTGATGGGGTGGTTGGCTGGGTGGCTGGATGGGTGGGTGAATGAGTGAGGGGGTGGGTGGGTGAATGATTGAGGGGGTGTTTGGGTGAGTGAATGAGTGAGGGGGTGAGTGAATGGGTGAGGTGGTGGGTGGGTGGGTGGGGTGAATGGGTGAGGGGGTGGGTGGGTGGGGTGAATGTGTGCAGGGGCGTGTGTGTGGGGTGAATGTGAGGGGGCGGGTGCGTGTGGGTGAATGGGTGAGGGGGCGGGTGGGTGGGGTGAATGGGTTTGGGGGCGGGTGCGTGGGGTGAATGGGTGAGGGGGCGGGTGCGTGGGATGAATGGGTGAGGGGGCGGGTCTCTGGGGTGAATGGGTGAGGGGGCGGGTGGGTGGGTTGAATGGGTGAGGGGGCCGGTGGGTGGGGTGAATGGTTGAGGGGGCTGGTTGGTGGGGTGAATGAGTGAAGTGTTGGGTGGCTGGGTGGTTGGGTGAATGAGTGAGGGGGTGGGTGGGGTGAATGAGTTAGGGAGTCGATGGGTGGCTGGGTAGTATGAGTGAAGGGGTGGGTGGCTGGGTGGGTGGGTGAATGAGTGAGGTGGTGGATCGGTGGTGTGAATGAGCGAGTGGATGTGTGGGAGGGGTGAATGAGCGAGGGGCTAGGTGGCAGGGGTGAATGAGCGAGGGGGTGGGTGGGTGGCTGAATGAGTGAGGGGGTGAGTGTGTGAATGAGTGAGGGGGTTGGTGGGTGGGTGAATGAGTGAGGGGGTGGGTGGGAGTGTGAATGAGTGAGGGGGTGGGTGAATGAGTGAGGGGGTGATGGGTGGATGAATGTGTGAGGGGATGGGTGAATGGGTGAGCGGGTGGGTGGGGTGAATGGATGAGGGGGCGGGTGGGTGGGGTGAATGGATGAGGGGGCGGGTGGGTGGTATGAATGGGTGAGGGGGGCGGGTGGGTGGGGTGAATGAGTGAGGGGGTGGTTGGGTGGGGTAAATGAGTGAGGGTGTGAGTGAATGAGTGATGGGGTGTTTGGGTGTCTAAATGGGTGAGGCTGTGGGTGAATGGGTGAGGGGGGAGGTGGGTGGGGTGAATGGGTGAGGGGTTGGGTGGTGTGAATCGGTGAGGGGGTGGGTGGGTGGGGTGAATGTGTGAGGGGGTGGGTGGTGTGAATGGGTGAGGGGGCAGGTGGGTGGGGTGAATGGGATAGGGGGCCGGTGGGTGGGTGAATGAGTGAGGGGGTGGGTGGGTGAATGAGGGACTGTGTCTGGTTGAATGAGTGAGCGAGTGATTGGGTGGGTGAGCGAATGAGTGAGGGAGTCAGTGGGTGGGAGGGTGATTGAGTGAGGTGATGGGTGGGTGAATGAGTGAAGGGGTGTGTGGGTGGGTGAATGAGTGAGGGGGTAGGTTGGTGGGTGAATGAGTGAGGGGGTGGGTGTGTGGATGAATGAGTGAGGTGGAGGGTTTGTTGGGGAATGAGTGAGGGGGTGGGTGGGTTTGTTGGGGAATGAGTGAGGGGGTGGGTGGGTGGGTGGGTGGGTGAATGAGTGAGGTGGTGGGTGGGAGTGTGGGTGGAGGAATGAGTGAGGGGTTGGCTAGGTGTGGGTGAATGAGTCAGTGTGTGTGGTTGAATGAGTGAGTGAGTGGGTGGGTGAATGCTTGAGGGAGTGGGTGGGTGGGAGGTTGAATGGGTGAGGGAGTCGGTGGGTGGGAGGGTGAGTGATTGATGGAGTGGATGGGTGGGAGGGTGGATGAGTGAGAGATTGGGTGGGTGGGAGGGTGAGTGATTGATGGAGTGGATGGGTGGGAGGGTGGATGAGTGAGAGATTGGGTGGGTGGGAGGGTGGATGAGTGAGACAGTGGGTGGGTGAATGATTGAGAGGGTATTTGGGTGTCTGAATGGGTGAGGTGGTGGATGAATGTTTGAGGAGGTGGGTGGGTGGGTGGGGTGAATGGGTGAGGGGGTGGGTGGGATGAATGGGTGAGGGGGTGGGTTCGTGGCGTGAATGAGTGAGGGGGTGGGTTGGTGGGGTGTATGAGTGAGGGGCTGGGTGGGTGGGGTGAATGAGTGAGGGGGTGTGTGGGGTGAATGAGTGAGGGGGTGGGTGGGTGAGTGGGCGAATAAGTGAGGTGGTGGGTGGGAGGGGTGAATGAGCGAGGGGGTGGGTTGACGGGTGAATGAGCGAGGTAGTGCGTGGGTGGGTGAATGAGTGAGGGGGTGCGTGGGTGAATGAGTGAGGAGGTGAGTGAGTGGGTGAATGAGTGAGGGGGTGGGTGGCTGAATGAGTGTTGGGGTGAGTGTGAGGGGGAATGAGTGAGGGGGTGGGTGGGTGGGGTGAATGGGTGAGGGGGCGGGTGCGTGGGGTGAATGGGTGAGGGGGCGGGTGGTTGGGGTGAATGGTTGAGGGGGCGGGCGCGTGGGGTAAATGGGTGAGGGGGGGCGGGTGGGCGGGGTGAATGAGTGAGGGGGTAGGTGGGTGGGGTGAATGAGTGAAGGGGTGGGTGGCTGGGTGGGTGGGTGAATGAGTGAGGGATGGGTGGGTGAGTGGGTGAATTAGTGATTGGGTGAGTGTGTGAGTGGGAGAATGAGTGTGGTGGTGGGTGATTGGGTGAATGAGTGAGTGTGTGAGTGGGTTGTTGCATGAGTGAGGAGGTGGTTGGGTGGGTGAATGAGTGAGGGGGTGGGTGGGAGCGTGAATGAGTGAGTGGGTGGGTGAATGAGTGAGGGGGTGATGGGTGGGTGAATGTGTGAGGGGATGGTTGAATGGGTGAGGGGGCGGGTGGGTGGGGTGAATGGATGAGGGGGCGGGTGGGTGGGGTGAATGGGTGAGGGGAGCGGGTGGGTGGGGTGAATAAGTGAGGGGTTGGTGGGTGGGGTGAATGAGTGAGGGTGTGGGTGGATGGAGTGAATGAGTGAGGGGGTGGGTGGGTGGGGTGAATTAGTGAGGGGCTGGGTGGATGGGGTAAATGAGTGAGGTTGTGGGTGGTGTGAATGGGTGAGGGGGTCGGTGGGTGGCTGGGTGTATGAGTGAAGGGGTGTTTGGGTGAGTGAATGAGTGAGTGGGTGGGTGGGTGAGTGAATGAGTGATGGGGTGTTTGGGTGTCTGAATGGGTGAGGCTGTGGGTGAATGGGTGAGGGGGGTGGTGGGTGGGGTGAATGGGTGAGGGTCTGGGTGGGGTGAATCGGTGAGGGTGTGGGTGGGTGGGTTGAATGAATGAAGGGCTGAGTGGGTGGGGTGAATGAGTGTGGGGCTGGGTCGGATGAATGAGTGAGTGGGTCGGTGGGTGGCTGGGTGTATGAGTGATGGGGTGGTTGGCTGGGTGGCTGGATGGGTGGGTGAATGAGTGAGGGGGTGGGTGGGTGAATGATTGAGGGGGTGTTTGGGTGAGTGAATGAGTGAGGGGGTGAGTGAATGGGTGAGGTGGTGGGTGGGTGGGTGGGGTGAATGGGTGAGGGGGTGGGTGGGTGGGGTGAATGTGTGCAGGGGCGTGTGTGTGGGGTGAATGTGTGAGGGGGCGGGTGCGTGTGGTGAATGGGTGAGGGGGCGGGTGGGTGGGGTGAATGGGTTTGGGGGCGGGTGCGTGGGGTGAATGGGTGAGGGGGCGGGTGCGTGGGATGAATGGGTGAGGGGGCGGGTCTCTGGGGTGAATGGGTGAGGGGGCGGGTGGGTGGGTTGAATGGGTGAGGGGGCCGGTGGGTGGGGTGAATGGTTGAGGGGGCTGGTTGGTGGGGTGAATGAGTGAAGTGTTGGGTGGCTGGGTGGTTGGGTGAATGAGTGAGGGGGTGGGTGGGGTGAATGAGTTAGGGAGTCGATGGGTGGCTGGGTGTATGAGTGAAGGGGTGGGTGGCTGGGTGGGTGGGTGAATGAGTGAGGTGGTGGATCGGTGGTGTGAATGAGCGAGTGGATGTGTGGGAGGGGTGAATGAGCGAGGGGCTAGGTGGCAGGGGTGAATGAGCGAGGGGGTGGGTGGGTGGCTGAATGAGTGAGGGGGTGAGTGTGTGAATGAGTGAGGGGGTTGGTGGGTGGGTGAATGAGTGAGGGGGTGGGTGGGAGTGTGAATGAGTGAGGGGGTGGGTGAATGAGTGAGGGGGTGATGGGTGGATGAATGTGTGAGGGGATGGGTGAATGGGTGAGCGGGTGGGTGGGGTGAATGGATGAGGGGGCGGGTGGGTGGGGTGAATGGATGAGGGGGCGGGTGGGTGGTATGAATGGGTGAGGGGGGCGGGTGGGTGGGGTGAATGAGTGAGGGGGTGGTTGGGTGGGGTAAATGAGTGAGGGTGTGAGTGAATGAGTGATGGGGTGTTTGGGTGTCTAAATGGGTGAGGCTGTGGGTGAATGGGTGAGGGGGGAGGTGGGTGGGGTGAATGGGTGAGGGGTTGGGTGGTGTGAATCGGTGAGGGGGTGGGTGGGTGGGGTGAATGTGTGAGGGGGTGGGTGGTGTGAATGGGTGAGGGGGCAGGTGGGTGGGGTGAATGGGATAGGGGGCCGGTGGGTGGGTGAATGAGTGAGGGGGTGGGTGGGTGAATGAGGGACTGTGTCTGGTTGAATGAGTGAGCGAGTGATTGGGTGGGTGAGCGAATGAGTGAGGGAGTCAGTGGGTGGGAGGGTGATTGAGTGAGGTGATGGGTGGGTGAATGAGTGAAGGGGTGTGTGGGTGGGTGAATGAGTGAGGGGTAGGTTGGTGGG